>NC_092234.1:74052889-74069960 GCF_036320965.1 Panulirus ornatus
AGATACTGTGTGTGACTGCTTATTTGTACTGTATGGGGAGGGAGTTTTGCACTCATGGTCCCCAACTCTTGAACATCTTCTATTATGCTACCTATCATATTTCTATATCCTGTCCACATTTATCATGTCTTCACTCTATTTTTCCATTTATCCACCATTCTTATTCTGTGAACGTTCTCCTTCCCATCTTAAGTTCCTTACATAATTTCATGTTATGGCCTCTGTTAGTTCTATCCTCACTTCTCTCGAACTGTTCACGGTCACGTCGTCAGATCACCCCTGTCTGTTTTGTGGTATCATCTTTGTTGTTTTCCTCAGGATCTACTCCGTTAACTCTTTCTGCTTCTTTAGGTGCGGTGACCAAACGTGAAACATATTCCAGTTTGGGCCCTACGTGGGATAGAAACAGCTTGCTGGATATTTCTTTATGCAATGTTGATATTTGCTTGCAGATAGTTGAAACCTTAACTATTTTCCATAGATAGGACTCTGGTGACAGGTTAGCGACGATGACGACGACCAAGTCTCTCTTAAGAATACACACATTCCTGTTGGTCGTATCCTGTTAGATGATATTCATGTCGAGGTCTTCTTTCACTAACTCATCATCACTACATCTGGAGTTGAAATTCATTGGTCATGTATCAGACCAACTATGGAGTCAGTCAAAGTCCCACTGTAACTCAGTGTATCCTCCATGATTATTTCTTTTCTCATGACCTTTGCATCATCCGCAAACATATCCAGGTAGGAGCCCATATCTTCTGGCAAGGTATTTATATGAATCAAGAAGAGGAATGGTCCTAGAACAGAACCCTGCGGCACTCCGGTAACGAGCTCAACCCATTTTGATAAGGCTTCCCTGACTTGCGTCCGTTCTTTGCCTCTGCTTTGTTAATATTTCCTTCGGAGAAGTTCCCACTTATTCATGTTTGGTGATCCAGCTTCTTAATCAAACTCTCATGTAACAGTGTCAAATTCTTTCTGGCATTCCAGATACAAACATTTCATCCAGCTATCTCTTTGTCCACTACTGAGCTTACTCTCTCATAAAGATCTAATAGGTTTGTTACGCATGATCTTTCCCAGAAACCATGTTGTGTCTTACTACAGTAATCTCTCTTCTGCAGGAAGTCGCTCATTTGTTGCCTCATTTCTTTCTTCCGGTACCTTACAGAGCACACTCGTCAATGAGACAGGTCTGTAGTTCAGTGGCTCTTGCTTGTTCCACTCCCTTGGTACTTTGCCTTTCTCCAGAGGCATCTTAAAGAATATTTCAGATTTATCTAGTGTATCTATGCACCTCCTCAGCACATGTGGTGCAGTTTCATCAGAACCATGAGCCTGGTGTGTGTGTGTGTGTGTGTGTGTGTGTGTGTGTGTGTGTGTGTGTGTGTGTGTGTGTGTGTGTGTGTGTGTGTGTGTGTGTGTGTGTGTGTGTGTGTGTGTGTGTGTGTGTGTGTGTGTAGGACTGGTAGTCGTGCTTATTGCGCATGTGTAAGTCATTATGTGACCACGTGAGATTTCAGACTCCGTGAGGTTCCTCCCTATTCCATGCTGTCGGCAACCACTACATGTCGCCCTAGATATGTTCCTGTAAGGTTACACGCGTACACACACTCTCTTTACTACCCCCACCCTCCGCCTAACACACACACACACTCCCGGCTTTATGGTGGCTATGTCGGTAAGCATCACCTGCCCTCTTCAAAGGCACGATAAAGAGGTATATCATCTCGTTAGAAACCTCTCTCTCTCTCTCTCTCTCTCTCTCTCTCTCTCTCTCTCTCTCTCTCTCTCTCTCTCTCTCTCTCTCTCTCTCTCTCTCTCTCTCTCTCTCTCTCTCTAAGTAGGTAGGTAGATAGCTAGGTAGTAGCTGGTAGACAACCACAGATCAGGGTACCGGTACTACCCACCTGGGTACCGGGAGGACTGGTGACGCCTGAGGGTTGGTCATGGTGAGCCAGCACTTCAGTGGCAGGCAAGTTTCACTCTTTTAGTCCAGGTAGTTGTCTTTACTTTTTGCCTCAACCAAACGTGGGCTACAGGTTTTCTTTCCACAAACATACAATTTCTCCATCTCATGCATAAGTCACACGATTCGTTCTTCGTAGCTCTAGATATTTCTGCGGTGAGTACTACGCGCCAACCCCGCCCTTTAGCAGTCCCTTTCCCCTCACTTTTCGCTCACCCCTCTGGTCATTTCTAAATCTATCCCTGCTCCTCACTTTGCTCTCATTCTTCTCATTTCTACTCTCCCTCCTCCTTTCACTTGTCCACACTTCATGTGTCCTCGCGGTACTTCGTTGCTTCACCATAACGACTGGACCGCTAGACATGTCCATCAATACTTTGTAGATATTTTGGCAGTTTACCAGCCATTTCTCACGTTGTATCCTAACTGATCTAACTTTTACTTAAACGTGTGCCATACAAAGTGTCACGTTCATGTTTCATGTAAGTGATTCCTTGACAGATGTTCTTACTTTTAAAACAATGATATTATTCAAAGGGATGATCGCCTGCCAGTGTTTCCAGACGATACTGTTTGATCATTGGTCAGAAGTTCGTTACGTGTGTGATGTCACTGTGTGAAAACATCATGTTTTAATCAGCTGTGCGTAGTTTATCCCGGTCGGGTTGTGCAGACATAACTGGCCTGCGAGTGGGAACCCAATGACCTCTAATGATGACTATGATGATTAGAGATTAATAGGTTCTGTTTGGGAGGAGGTTATGTGATGGTGAACTATGGTTAGACTATCTCCCTCTCTTCCGCCACCAGCTACCACAACTGGTAGTCACCACAGATAATACCACCACCACCACCACCAATAACAACAACAACAATACTAACACTTACTTCTACACTATCAACAACCCAGTGTCATCCCCGTGACAACAGTCTCTACCATCACCATCACTATAGACCCTCACAGGCATTAACACCAACACTCCCTGCTGCCATCACCATCACTCGTCACAATCCTTCCTCCATCATCATCCTTACCATACTCACCACCGCCAGTCTTGATACCTGTACCACAGTGACCAGCACACGACTACACCCACACTACCATCATCATCACCAGGCAACCAAACCCTAAGTGCCACAGCCATCACCCTCATTTCACCATCACCATCAGCCAGCCACACCCACACTGACATAACCATCACCACCTACCAGCCACACCCTCACCACCACATCCATCATCACCAACCAGCCATCACCACTAACTAACCACACCCTCACCACCACAGCCATCATCACCAACCAGCCACACCCTCACCACCACAGCGAGCACCACCAACCAGCCACACCCTCACCACCACAGCCATCATCACCAACCAGCCACACCCTCACCACCACAGCCATCATCACCAACCAGCCGCACCCTCACCACCACAGCGAGCACCACCAACCAGCCACACCCTCACCACCACAGCCATCATCACCAACCAGCCACACCCTCACCACCACAGCCATCACCACCAACCAGCCGCACCCTCACCACCACAGCGAGCACCACCAACCAGCCAGATCCTTACCATCACAGTCATCACCACCACCAACCAGCCAGCCCCTCATCACCACAGTCATCATCACCAACCAGCCACACCGTCACCACCACAGTCATCACCACCAGCTATACCACTGTTACTACCACCAGCATCATCAGCAGCGGTGCAGGCAGAGGCAAGCCCCACCACCTAGGGGACGGACGCAGTGCAGGCTAGACAATCCAATTTCTGGACTACGATCAACTCAATACCAAGAAGAGCGACTGTGGATTCAGGTTGCCCCAGTTGGGCAGGGTAGGGTAGGGGGACTGAGGTCGGGGCTGTTGTCTCCTCTGGCAAAGTTTCCTTTCTTGATTCACAAAAGTTGTGTTTCGTAATGCATAGATCTGGTGACTTTTACAGCGAAGATTTCGTTATAAGATGATATCTAGTAAAGACAATTCTCCCTGTGAAATTATTGGTTGGTTTGATAACCATCTGTATATATCTACATATTTTTTGTCTATGTGTGTTTACAAATGTTCATACATGCGTGGACATAAATACATACACACAAAATACATATTTAAACATTCTCTCTCTCTGTCTCTCTCTCTCTCTGTCTCTCTCTCTGTCTCTCTCTCTCTCTCTCTCTCTCTCTCTCTCTCTCTCTCTCTCTCTCTCTCTCTCTCTCTCTCTCTCTCTCATACATATATATATATATATATATATATATATATATATATATATATATATATATATATATATATATATATATATATATATATTCTGCACAAAATAGCCGTCTTTTCTTTTTTCCTCACCCACGCGTAGGCTGCTAGCTTTCAGTTCGTATAAGTTGTCTGAGAGCGCTTGCAATTGTATGAGTTTGTATGTAATCAATTACATAAATACGGGTAGAGAGTTCTCCACTCTTGGACTGCCATCTCTTGAACATTATCGTATGACCTTTTAAACTGAGTATGCTGACCTCATTCACAATTTCATCACTGGTCATTCCATCTATCCACTTTCATCGTATAGTTGTAAATCTTTACAACGTTTCTGACATAACTTCTCGTTATGGCCTCTAGTTGATCTAGCGTTGCCTCTGTCAAAGGGTTGTACGCTGATGACGTCACCAACCTGGTTTCCAAACCTAAAGCTGAAAACTTCACCCAGAGCTGTTCTCTTTTTCATGATGGACAAGTATATGACCTCTGACCTCTTACCGTAAGAGTTTTTTTAAAACTGGTACCATCTTTGTTACCCTCAACTAAACTTTCTTAGTTCTTTGTGCCTTTCTAAGTACGGTGACCAAACTTGAGAACCATATTCTAGTTTTCATTAGATATATGATGTGAACAATCTAAAGAAAATTTATCTATCTATGTACTTGAATTCAATTGTAGTCCTTAAAGCAGACGGTTTGTCCCCTTTACAGTTCTAAAACTTTACTTTTTTTCATCAAACTTTCCAGTATAATACGGCCCGCACTCATCACAGAGACAAGTTCAGCACGCCTCCCTACCTCCTTTCTTAATTTTGTCTTCTTCTACCGACACCGTCTTATCAAGAGAAATCGTAAACTTCTTCAGGACCATGAGACTAATATGGGTCAAGCTTCTTCCGTAATTGATTTATGGCATTTGTGGATATTTTATTGTTAACGAGGACAATCCTACCTACTCCATCACATTAGTGTTGGGTCTGCCTTGTGTGTGTGTGTGTGTGTGTGTGTGTGTGTGTGTGTGTGTGTGTGTGTGTGCGTGTGTGTGTGTGTGTGTGTGAAAATGTCAACTTTTGTACGTGTAGATATGTTTATGATTGTGTGTGTGCGTGTGTGTATGTGTGTGCTTCCCAGTTTCACCTGATATCTGGATTATTAAGTTATCAGAATTATTAATCTCCCTAAACCTCTCAGGACAAAATCAGTTAGAAAATTTACTGTTTGATTGCATGTTGAAAATTCCCAGTAGTCTATTTCAGAAGCCTTACATACAAAGGTTACTTGAATCTGAAAAAATTTATTCAAATGACGTGAATAGCTTCTGGTAATATGACAAAAAACGGAGAAACGAATATAAGGCAAAAGTCAGAATTACACAGTAATTTTCACACAGAAATTCGGCAAAAGTGACGCATCTCGCTGTATAGATGCAGAGAGTGTTCTCTGCATCATCACTATCACTATCAAGGTAAAGTAATGGTGGAAGATTGATCGTACATGCCACACTATTGAACTGCGGACTCCAGTGTGTGGATTACATGGATTAATGGTTCACTGTATCCGGTTTGGTGTGATCAGCCAAAGCTAACTACCACTCCTCATTACCTCTTGCCACTTGCATATCCAGTCCTACCCTGCGATTATCCTTCCTTCTATCTCTCTTCTTTTCAACTCACATGACATACGGTGTACTTTTGAGTGGGTCTCTCTCTCTCTCTCTCTCTCTCTCTCTCTCTCTCTCTCTCTCTCTCTCTCTCTCTCTCTCTCTCTCTCTCTCTCTCTCTCTCTCTCTCTCTCTTTGATTTTTATTCTATCCCTGAACATGATTTATTCTGGTGTTGTATTGTTAAGATAGTTGTGTTAGTTTTCCCCTCCAGACAATCCATGTTTAGTCAAAATATAAGAAGATTCTACAGTTGAGGATATAAGAGTGCATTTATCACCGTGAATGGCGTTATGTGTTTGATGACGGTGGTACAGGTTAGGATTATTTACTTTTATATTTTCTTTATATCGTATACTTATATCGTATACTTATATCGTATACTTACATCGTATACTTTGATGAGCCTCCGTTTTCTAATCTTATGCTCCACTGGTTTGAGAAATTTCTTTAATCTGCTTCGTCACTAGAATTTCCTCCGTAATGAATTCTAGCAGAAATTTGGCATCATAACTCTCTATGTCACCTGTCACGCTGCAGTCAGTGTCCCACACAAGTGAATAATCCTGCAAACCTGTCCACCTATCACAGCACGACGTGTAAACCCCTCCACCAGTCGCAGTGTGGCGTGTAATCCCATCCGCCAATCCCAGCGCAACGTGTAAGCCTCTCCACCAATTACGAGACGATATGTAAACCTCCCAACCAATTACAAGGATGAACATATAAGTCTTTGAAACCAATCAGCGAGCGGTTTCCACAATCCTTCCGCCAATCACGTCGCTCCAAACTCCATCGTGCAGGACATGGATACACAGGCGATTATCTTCTCTTTGTCACAGATCCACGGCTTGTACAGTCCTATGTTGGTTAGGTGACCCCAAACCTGTCGAAATAATCCCCTGGTAGGTAAAGATCTTTGAGGAGGATGGTGAGACCTAAGACTTAACCTTTACCGAAAAAATGAAATTAGAAATGCTGGAATTGGTTTATGGCTCTTCACCAACCATCCGCCCCACCCTTCCCTCCTCTCTTTTCAGGAAAATATTCACAATGACCCACCTACTCCGCATGCCACCCTCACTCAAACATACTACATCTGCCATTATGTCTTCAAACACATTTAACAATGGTTTAAGATACTTTCCATCACCTCCTCACTTCATCTCCACCTGTTATTCTATGTGTATATATATATATATATATATATATATATATATATATATATATATATATATATATATATATATATATATATATATATATATATATATATATATATACTGGGGTGATGCTACTACGTTTGTGAATCAAGAACCATTGCAACACAAACCTCGCCAGGTGGTAGAGTGTCCCGCAGTGTATGGAGACAGACTTCCCCAGAACTTTTTTAAAGGGGAAGTAAATGTTTATAGTTCTGCTACGGGAGTGACAGTATTCATACATGGCGTTTTGACAAGAAAATAGTGAAATTAGAAAAAAATGTAGCTTAGACATTGAAGCTTATTGATACAGTGGTTAAATTGATGAGAACTACTATTGACGTTTGTGTAAATAAATTATACATTTCCCTTTTCCATAGCCAGATGTTGAACCATTATGTGACATTCATTTTCTCATTTCATTTCAAGCTAGAAGTTTCAGTTTTCTGAATTATTTCTTACTTTTTCATATGTATATATATGTATATGTGTGTGTGTGTGTATATGTGCGTGTGTATGTGTATGTATATATATATATATATATATATATATATATATATATATATATATATATATATATATATATATATATATATATATATATATATATATATATATATATATTATCCCTGGGGATAGGGGTGAAAGAATACTTCCCACGCATTCCTCGCGTGTCGTAGAAGGCGACTAGAGGGGACGGGAGCGGGAGGCCAGAAATCCTCCCCTCTTTGTATTTTTTAACTTTCTAAAATAGGAAACAGAAGGAGTCACGCGGGGAGTGCTCATCCTCCTCGAAGGCTCAGACTGGGGTGTCTAAATCTGTGTGGATGTAACCAAGAGGTGAAAAAAGAAGAAATAGGTAGTATGTTTGAGGAAAGGAACCTGGATGTTTTGGCTCTGAGTGAAACGAAGCTCAAGGGTAAAGGGGAAGAGTGGTTTGGGAATGTCTTGGGAGTAAAGTCAGGGGTTAGTGAGAGGACAAAAGCAAGGGAAGGAGTAGCAGTACTCCTGAAACAGGAGTTGTGGGAGTATGTGATAGAATGTAAGAAAGTAAATTCTCGATTAATATGGGTAAAACTGAAAGTTGATGGAGAGAGATGGGTGATTATTGGTGCATATGCACCTGGGCATGAGAAGAAAGATCATGAGAGGCAAGTGTTTTGGGAGCAGCTGAATGAGTGTGTTAGTGGTTTTGATGCACGAGACCGGGTTATAGTGATGGGTGATTTGAATGCAAAGGTGAGTAATGTGGCAGTTGAGGGAATAATTGGTATACATGGGGTGTTCAGTGTTGTAAATGGAAATGGTGAAGAGCTTGTAGATTTATGTGCTGAAAAAGGACTGATGATTGGGAATACCTGGTTTAAAAAGCGAGATATACATAAGTATACGTATGTAAGTAGGAGAGATGGCCAGAGAGCTTTATTGGATTACGTGTTAATTGACAGGCGCGCGAAAGAGAGACTTTTGGATGTTAATGTGCTGAGAGGTGCAACTGGAGGGATGTCTGATCATTATCTTGTGGAGGCTAAGGTGAAGATTTGTATGGGTTTTCAGAAAAGAAGAGTGAATGTTGGGGTGAAGAGGGTGGTGAGAGTAAGTGAGCTTGGGAAGGAGACTTGTGTGAGGAAGTACCAGGAGAGACTGAGTACAGAATGGAAAAAGGTGAGAACAATGGAAGTAAGGGGAGTGGGGGAGGAATGGGATGTATTTAGGGAATCAGTGATGGATTGCGCAAAAGATGCTTGTGGCATGAGAAGAGTGGGAGGTGGGTTGATTAGAAAGGGTAGTGAGTGGTGGGATGAAGAAGTAAGATTATTAGTGAAAGAGAAGAGAGAGGCATTTGGACGATTTTTGCAGGGAAAAAATGCAATTGAGTGGGAGATGTATAAAAGAAAGAGACAGGAGGTCAAGAGAAAGGTGCAAGAGGTGAAAAAGAGGGCAAATGAGAGTTGGGGTGAGAGAGTATCATTAAATTTAGGGAGAATAAAAAGATGTTCTGGAAGGAGGTAAATAAAGTGCGTAAGACAAGGGAGCAAATGGGAACTTCAGTGAAGGGCGCAAATGGGGAGGTGATAACAAGTAGTGGTGATGTGAGAAGGAGATGGAGTGAGTATTTTGAAGGTTTGTTGAATGTGTTTGATGATAGAGTGGCAGATATAGGGTGTTTTGGTCGAGGTGGTGTGCAAAGTGAGAGGGTTAGGGAAAATGATTTGGTAAACAGAGAAGAGGTAGTAAAAGCTTTGCGGAAGATGAAAGCCGGCAAGGCAGCAGGTTTGGAGGGTATTGCAGTGGAATTATTAAAAAAGGGGGTGACTGTATTATTGACTGGTTGGTAAGGTTATTTAATGTATGTATGACTCATGGTGAGGTGCCTGAGGATTGGCGGAATGCGTGCATAGTGCCATTGTACAAAGGCAAAGGGGATAAGAGTGAGTGCTCAAATTACAGAGGTATAAGTTTGTTGAGTATTCCTGGTAAATTATATGGGAGGGTATTGATTGAGAGGGTGAAGGCATGTAGCAAGCATCAGATTGGGGAAGAGCAGTGTGGTTTCAGAAGTGGTAGAGGATGTGTGGATCAGGTGTTTGCTTTGAAGAATGTATGTGAGAAATACTTAGAAAAGCAAATGGATTTGTATGTAGCATTTATGGATCTGGAGAAGGCATATGATAGAGTTGATAGAGATGCTCTGTGGAAGGTATTAAGAATATATGGTGTGGGAGGCAAGTTGTTAGAAGCAGTGAAAAGTTTTTATCGAGGATGTAAGGCATGTGTACGTGTAGGAAGAGAGGAAAGTGATTGGTTCTCAGTGAATGTAGGTTTGCGGCAGGGGTGTGTGATGTCTCCATGGTTGTTTAATTTGTTTATGGATGGGGTTGTTAGGGAGGTGAATGCAAGAGTTTTGGAAAGAGGGGCAAGTATGAAGTCTGTTGGGGATGAGAGAGCTTGGGAAGTGAGTCAGTTGTTGTTCGCTGATGATACAGCGCTGGTGGCTGATTCATGTGAGAAACTGCAGAAGCTGGTGACTGAGTTTGGTAAAGTGTGTGAAAGAAGAAAGTTAAGAGTAAATGTGAATAAGAGCAAGGTTATTAGGTACAGTAGGGTTGAGGGTCAAGTCAATTGGGAGGTAAGTTTGAATGGAGAAAAACTGGAGGAAGTAAAGTGTTTTAGATATCTGGGAGTGGATCTGGCAGCGGATGGAACCATGGAAGCGGAAGTGGATCATAGGGTGGGGGAGGGGGCGAAAATCTGGGAGCCTTGAAGAATGTGTGGAAGTCGAGAACATTATCTCGGAAAGCAAAAATGGGTATGTTTGAAGGAATAGTGGTTCCAACAATGTTGTATGGTTGCGAGGCGTGGGCTATGGATAGAGTTGTGCGCAGGAGGATGGATGTGCTGGAAATGAGATGTTTGAGGACAATGTGTGGTGTGAGGTGGTTTGATCGAGTAAGTAACGTAAGGGTAAGAGAGATGTGTGGAAATAAAAAGAGCGTGGTTGAGAGAGCAGAAGAGGGTGTTTTGAAGTGGTTTGGGCACA
Organism: Panulirus ornatus; assembly: GCF_036320965.1. Taxonomy (NCBI): domain Eukaryota; kingdom Metazoa; phylum Arthropoda; class Malacostraca; order Decapoda; family Palinuridae; genus Panulirus; species Panulirus ornatus. The sequence goes on from NC_092234.1 coordinate 74,063,527, forward strand.
TGGAGAGAATGAGTGAAGAAAGATTGACCAAGAGGATATATGTGTCGGAGGTGGAGGGAACGAGGAGAAGAGGGAGACCAAATTGGAGGTGGAAAGATGGAGTGAAAAAGATTTTGTGTGATCGGGGCCTGAACATGCAGGGGGGTGAAAGGAGGGCAAGGAATAGAGTGAATTGGAGCGATGTGGTATACCGGGGTTGACGTGCTGTCAGTGGATTGAATCAAGGCATGTGAAGCGTCTGGGGTAAACCATGGAAAGCTGTGTAGGTATGTATATTTGCGTGTGTGGACGTATGTATATACATGTGTATGGGGGTGGGTTGGGCCATTTCTTTCGTCTGTTTCCTTGCGCTACCTCGCAAACGCGGGAGACAGCGACAAAGCAAAAAAAAAAAAAAAATAAAAAGTAGAGTGTTTTTGAGTGTGTTTGTGTGTGTTTGTGTGTCTCATAGGTTTGCACATTTCGTGGACAATCAGCACTAAATCTAACTTGAGGAAGGTCAAGGGGACTGCGACTTTAGACATCCTATCGAATTTCCTAGTTAGGGATGGTTCCTCCAGGCACACTCACAATACGGAGCGTTCTTTGGTCTCCGCCGTCTGTTAATGTCTCTGTCCGATGAGAGAAAGCCCTGGCGTTTCCTATCCTGGTTGGGCAAAACCCTACTGCATTTTGTCCCGTCAGGCGCTTGGAAGCAAAGATGTAGTGCACTGCGTTGCCTGATGACTGAGGATTATGACATCATCCATATCCCATCTGCTGACCTGGCCTGCACACGTCTTCCTCCCGTCAACGAGTGTGTTCTCCTCCATCAACTACAGCACTTACTAAGTAAAGTTATGTTCAACTAAGTACTCTCATGTTCATTAACGACTTCATGTCCATCTAAAGTTATCATTTCGTTTACGACTTAATATTCACTGGCGTTATCATGTTTACTTACGACTTTGATCGCGTGATGACATTGGTTAATCGATGCAGTAAATTCATTAAGCACACAACACACACACACACCACACACACACACACACACACACATTAACTGATATATTGCATTACAAAAAATTCTAAGACACACAGTTCTCAATCGTTGTGATGAATATAATCTAACAAACAGAAATTTTTTGCGTCTCCTCGAAATTTCGCAACTGTTTACTGCATGATACCTAACTGACCTGTATTGTCCATTTTACTGCATGTCACCGCACGTCATTTAACTACTATGTCGTCAAACTTTTCTATGTCATGTCAATTTGCATGTCTCCCAGCGCTGCATGTCACCCAATTTGTCTGGTACTTGAACTGTCACCCAATTATTGTACGACACCTAACTAATCCACTTCACCTACTACTCTTACGCCGAACTATTTCTTTCAATCTCTCCTCTCTCTCTCTCATCTCTCTCTCTCTCTCCTCTCATCTCATCTCTCTCATCTCTCTCTCTCTTCTTTGTTTCGCAAGAGTTTTGGAATTCAGAGTTTTGGAAAGAGGGCAAAAATGAAATCTGTTGTGAGGAGGGCTTGGAAGTGAGTCAGTTGTTGTTCGCTGATGATACGCGCTGTGGCTGATTCTGTGAGAAACGGCAGAAGCTGGTGACTGATTGGTAAAGTGGGTAAAGAAGAAAGTTAAGATGTGAATGTGAATAAGAGCAAGTTTATTAGGTACAGTAGGGTTGAGGTCAAGTCAATTGGGAGGTAAGTTTGAATGGAGAAAAACTGGAAGAAGTAAAGTGTTTTAGTATCTGGATGGATCTGCAGCGGATGGAACCATGGAAGCGAAGTGAATCATAGGTGGGGAGGGGGCGAAAATCCTGGAGCCTTGAAGAATGTGTGAAGGCGAGAACATTATCTCGAAAGCAAAATAGGCTATGTTGAAGGAATAGTGTTCCAACAATGTTGTATGGTTGCGAGGCGTGGGCTATGGATAAGCTGTTTGCAGAGGGTGATGTGCTGGAAATGGAATTTTGAGACAATTGTGGTGTGAGGTGTTTGACGAGTAAGTAATGTAAGGTAAAGAGATTTGGAAATAAAAAGAGCTTGGTTGAGAGACAAAAGGGTTTTTAAATGGTTTGGCACATGAGAATGAGTGAGGAAAATTGACCAAGGATATATGTGTCGAGGTTAAGGAACGAGGAGTAATGGGAACCAAGTTGGAGTGGAAAGATGGATGAAAAAATTTGAGTGATACGGGGCCTGAATATGTAGGAGGGTGAAAGAGCAAGGAATAGAGTGATTTGATCGCTGTGGTAATACCGGGTTGACGTGCTATCATGACTGAATCAGGCATGTGAAGCGTCTGGGTAAACATGAAAGCTTGTGTGGGCTTGGATGTGGAAAGAGAAGCTGTGGTTTTCGGCATTATTGCATACAGCTAAGACTGAGTGTGAACGAATAGGCCTTTTGTTGTCTTTTCTTAGCACTACCCTGCACTCATGAGGAGGGGATGGTATTCCCATGTTGGCGAGTGGCGATGAAATGAATGAAGCAGACAATGTGAATTGTGTGCATGGATATATATGTATGTGTCTGCGTGTGTATATATATGTACATTGAATGTAAAGTATGTATATTTTGCGTGTGTGGACGTGTATGTATATGCATTGTATGGGGAGGTTGGCCCCATTTCTTTCGTCTTTTTCCTTCGCTACCTCGCAAACGATATCCCCAGATAAAATATATATATATATATAAATAAATATATATAATAAAAAAAAAATCTATATATATATTTGTACTATATAGTAAGGGTGGGTAAAATGGTAAGTAATGATCTTGGGAAGAGACCTGTGTGTAAGAATATCAGGAAACTTGTACAGAATGGAAAAAGTTGAGAACAATGAAGTAAGGAGTGGAGGAATGATGATTTAGGGATTCAGTGATGGATTGCGCAAAGAATGCTTGTGCATGAAAGATTGGGAGGTGGGCTTTTAGAAAGGGTATTATGGTTGGATGAAGAATAAGAGTATTAGTGAAAGAGAAGAAGAGGCATTGGACATTTTTGCAGAAAAAATGCAATTGTTGGAAATATAAAAAGAAAAGAGACAGGAGTCTAGAAAAGGGCAAGTAGGGAAAAAAAGGGCATATTGAGATTGGGTGAGAGACTATCATAAATTTTTAGGATAATTAAAAGATTGCTGGAAGGAGTAAATAGTGCGAAAACAAGGAGCAAATGGAACTTCATTAAACGGTAAATGGAATGAGAACAAGTATGGTGTTGGGGAGAAGAGATAATGATATTTTGGAAGGTTGTTGAATGTGTCCTGATACAGAGTGGCAGATATAGGTTTTGGGTAGAGGTGTGTTCAAAATGAAGTTTAGGAAAATGATTTGTAAACAAGAAGAGTAGTATAAGCTTGCGAAGGAATGAAAGCCCGCAAGGCAGCAGGTTTGATGTATTCATGAATTTATTAAAAAAAGGTGACTGTATGGTTGACTGTTGGTATGGTTATTTTAATTGTATGTAGACTCTTGATGCCTAAGGATTCGGAATGCTTCATAGTGCCATTTAACAAAGCAAAGGGGGAGAAGAAGTGAGTCTCAAATTACAAGTATAGTTTGTTGAGTATTCCTGTAATATATGGAAGTATTGATTGAGAGGTGAAGGCATTACAAGCATCAATTGGGAAACATGTTTCAGAATGTTAGAGTTGTGTGGATCAGGTTTTGCTTTGAAGAATTTTTGAGAAATACTTTAGAAAAGCAAATGGATTGTTATACATTATGATCTGGAGAAGCAATATATAGCTTTGATAGAGAGCTCTGTGAAGTATTAAGATATATGTGGGAGGCAATTTAAACAGTGAAAAGTTTTTTATCAGGATGTAAGGCATTGTTACTGTAGGAAAGAGGGAAAGTGATTGGTTTTCTCAGGTGAATGTAGGTTGCGGCAGGTTGTGATGTTCTCCATTTTTTAAATTTGTTTAGGATGGTTGTTTAGGAGGTAAATGCAAGAGTTTTTTGGAAAAGGGCATGTATAGTCTGTTTGGGATTAGTGAGCGTGAAGTGAGCAGTTGTTTGTTCGCTGATATACAGCGCTGGTGGGATTCTTTGAGAAACGGCAGAGCCTGGTACGGAGTTGGTAATAGTGTGTGAAGAAGAAAGTTAAGAGTAAATTCAATAAGACAAGGTTATTAGGTACATAGGTTTGAGTCAATCAATTGGAGATGAGTTTGAATTGGTGAAGCTGAAGGATTAAAGGGGGTTAAAGATCTAGGAGCTTTCACGGGGATGAACCATGAACGGAAGTGTTCCATAGGGTGGGAGGGCAAATTTTTGAGCCTTGAGAAATGTGTGGAGTCAATACATGATCCCGAAAGCAAAAAAGGTATGTTTGAAGGAATAGGGTTCCAACAATGTGTATGGTGCGAGGCGTGGGCCTATGGATAGAGTTTCGCAAGGATGGATGTGCTGGAAATGAAAGTTGAGACAATGTGTGGTTGAGTGTTGAACAGTAAGTAACTAAGTAAGCAAGGATTGTGGAAATAAAAAGAGCGGGATTTAGAGAGCTAACAAAAAAGTGTTTTGAAGGTGGGTTGGGCGAACAAGGAGAGAAAGTAGGAAAGATTGACCAAGAGGATATATTGTCGAGGTGGAGGAACGAGGAGAAGAGGGAGACCAAATGGAGTGGATAAGATGAGTAAAAGGATTTTTGATCGGGCCTGAACATGCAGAGGGTGAAAGGAGGCAAGGAAAAATAGTGAATGAGCGATGTGGTAATACAGGTTTGACGTGCATGTCAGTGGAGTGAAATCAAGCATGTGAAAAGCTCTGGAACCATGAAAGGCGGTGTAGGTATGTATATTGCGTTGTGGACGTATGTATGTACATGTGGATGGGGGGTTGCCATTTCTTTTCGTCCTTTCCTAGCGCTACCTCGCAAACGCGAACGCGACAAAGATATAAAAAAAAAAAAAAAAAAAAAAAGAAATATATATATATATATATATATATATATATTAAAATACTAATATAATATATATAATATATCTATATATATATATTATAGAATCTATAAATAAAAAGTAGAGTGTTTTTGAGTTGTTGTGTGGTGTTGTGTGTCTCCATAGTTTGCACTTTTCGTGAACCAATCGAGCACCAGCTCTATCTTGAGGAAGGTCAAGGGACTGCGACTTTAGACATCCTATCGAATTTCTAGTTAGGGATGGTTCCTCCAGCACACCTCACAATACGGACGTTCTTTGGTCTCCGCGCGTCTGTTATGTACTCTGTCCCGATGAAAAAGCTCTCTTTCCTATCTCGTTGGCAAAACCCTACTGCAATTTGTCCCGTCAGGGCGCTTGAAGGGCAGTAGATGTATGCATTGCTTTCCTTATGGGACGGAGGATTATACCATCATCATATCCCCATCTGCTGACCTGGCCTCACTTACGTCTTCCCCCCGTCAACGAGTGTGTTCTCCTTCCAATCAACTACATCACTGTACTAAGTAAAAAGTTATGTTCAACTAAGTAACTCCCACTCATTGTTTCATTAACGCGTTCATTCCCATCTAAGAGTTATCATGTCGTTACGACTTCAATTCATCTGGGCGTTATCATTTACTTACGACCTTTGAACGCGTGGATACATCAGTTAATCGATGCAGTAAGATTCATTTAAGCACACACACAAAAACACACCACACACACACACACACACAACCACACACACACACACATTAACTATTATATTGCATTACAAAATTAATTATAAGATACACAGTTCTCAGATCGATGTGATGAAATAAACTACAAATCAGAAATTTTTGTGTCTCCCTCGAATTTTGCGCAAACTGTTCACTGTATGCTACTAACTACTCTGCATCGTCCATTTTTACTGCATGTCACTGTACGTCATTTAACTGCTATTCCGTCAACTTCTATGTCATAGTGCAATGTTTGCATGGTCTCCCAGCCTGCTTGCATGCACCCGAACTGTTGTCTGGTACTATGACTGTCACCCTATTATTGTACGACACTAACTAAATCCATTTCACCTTGCTACTCTTAACACCGAACTATTTTCTTTTCAATCTCTCTCTCCATCTCTTCAATCCTCATTCTATCTCTCTCGTCAATCCATCACTCGCTCCCTCTTCTCTCCTTAACTCCTCATCTCTCTCTCTCTCTCTCTCTCTCAATCTCTCTCTCTCCTTTCCTGTTTCTCCTTAATTGATTCACCGTTACCTCTTACTCACAGCTTATCTCCAGAGAGGATTTCGACGTGCGAGGAAATGGCAGAGAAACAGGTGTGAAATAACTGTGAGAAAAGAAGAAAATCATCAAATATGCTCTAGGTAATGAAAGAGGAATACGGCTCTATAAATGCCAATAGAACCACTTGCATTAGTAGATGATTAAAAAGTAGTGGTGATGTGAGAATAGATGGATGAGTATTTTTGAAGTTTTGTTGAATGTGTTGATTATAGGCAGTTAT
>NC_092234.1:74070060-74102560 GCF_036320965.1 Panulirus ornatus
AGTGACAGTATTCATACATGGCGTTTTGACAAGAAAATAGTGAAATTAGAAAAAAATGTAGCTTAGACATTGAAGCTTATTGATACAGTGGTTAAATTGATGAGAACTACTATTGACGATTGTGTAAATAAATTATACATTTCCCTTTTCCATAGCCAGATGTTGAACCATTATGTGACATTCATTTTCTCATTTCATTTCAAGCTAGAAGTTTCAGTTTTCTGAATTATTTCTTACTTTTTCATATGTATATATATGTATATGTGTGTGTGTGTGTATATGTGCGTGTGTATGTGTATGTATATATATATATATATATATATATATATATATATATATATATATATATATATATATATATATATATATATATATATATATATATATATATATATATATATATTATCCCTGGGGATAGGGGTGAAAGAATACTTCCCACGCATTCCTCGCGTGTCGTAGAAGGCGACTAGAGGGGACGGGAGCGGGAGGCCAGAAATCCTCCCCTCTTTGTATTTTTTAACTTTCTAAAATAGGAAACAGAAGGAGTCACGCGGGGAGTGCTCATCCTCCTCGAAGGCACAGACTGGGGTGTCTAAATCTGTGTGGATGTAACCAAGAGGTGAAAAAAGAAGAAATAGGTAGTATGTTTGAGGAAAGGAACCTGGATGTTTTGGCTCTGAGTGAAACGAAGCTCAAGGGTAAAGGGGAAGAGTGGTTTGGGAATGTCTGGGGAGTAAAGTCAGGGGTTAGTGAGAGGACAAAAGCAAGGGAAGGAGTAGCAGTACTCCTGAAACAGGAGTTGTGGGAGTATGTGATAGAATGTAAGAAAGTAAATTCTCGATTAATATGGGTAAAACTGAAAGTTGATGGAGAGAGATGGGTGATTATTGGTGCATATGCACCTGGGCATGAGAAGAAAGATCATGAGAGGCAAGTGTTTAGGGAGCAGCTGAATGAGTGTGTTAGTGGTTTTGATGCACGAGACCGGGTTATAGTGATGGGTGATTTGAATGCAAAGGTGAGTAATGTGGCAGTTGAGGGAATAATTGGTATACATGGGGTGTTCAGTGTTGTAAATGGAAATGGTGAAGAGTTTGTAGATTTATGTGCTGAAAAAGGACTGATGATTGGGAATACCTGGTTTAAAAAGCGAGATATACATAAGTATACGTATGTAAGTAGGAGAGATGGCCAGAGAGCTTTATTGGATTACGTGTTAATTGGCAGGCGCGCGAAAGAGAGACTTTTGGATGTTAATGTGCTGAGAGGTGCAACTGGAGGGATGTCTGATCATTATCTTGTGGAGGCTAAGGTGAAGATTTGTATGGGTTTTCAGAAAAGAAGAGTGAATGTTAGGGTGAAGAGGGTGGTGAGAGTAAGTGAGCTTGGGAAGGAGACTTGTGTGAGGAAGTACCAGGAGAGACTGAGTACAGAATGGAAAAAGGTGAGAACAATGGAAGTAAGGGGAGTGGGGGAGGAATGGGATGTATTTAGGGAATCAGTGATGGATTGCGCAAAAGATGCTTGTAGCTTGAGAAGAGTGGGAGGTGGGTTGATTAGAAAGGGTAGTGAGTGGTGGGATGAAGAAGTAAGATTATTAGTGAAAGAGAAGAGAGAGTCATTTGGACGATTTTTGTAGGGAAAAAATGCAATTGAGTGGGAGAAGTATAAAAGAAAGAGACAGGAGGTCAGGAGAAAGGTGCAAGAGGTGAAAAAGAGGGCAAATGAGAGTTGGGGTGAGAGAGTATCATAAAATTCTAGGGAGAATGAAAAGATGTTCTGGAAGGAGGTAAATAAAGTGCGTAAGACAAGGGAGCAAATGGGAACTTCAGTGAAGGGCGCAAATGGGGAGGTGATAACAAGTAGTGGTGATGTGAGAAGGATATGAAGTGAGTATTTTGAAGGTTTGTTGAATGTGTTTCATGATAGAGTGGCAGATATAGGGTGTTTTGGTCGAGGTTGTGTGCAAAGTGAGAGGGTTAAGGAAAATGATTTGGTAAACAGAGAAGAGTTAGTAAAAGCTTTGCGGAAGATGAAAGCCGGTAAGGCAGAAGGTTTGGAGGGTATTGCAGTGGAATTCATTAAAAAAGGGGGTGACTGTGTTATTGACTGGTTGGTAAGGTTATTTAATGTATGTATGACTCATGGTGAGGTGCCTGAGGATTGGTGGAATGCGTGCATAGTGCCATTGTACAAAGGCAAAGGGGATACGAGTGAGTGCTCAAATTACAGAGGTATAAGTTTGTTGAGTATTCCTGGTAAATTATATGGGAGGGTATTGATTGAGAGGGTGAAGGCATGTAGAGAGCATCAGATTGGGAAAGAGCAGTGTGGTTTCAGAAGTGGTAGAGGATGTGTGGATCAGGTGTTTGCTTTGAAGAATGTATGTGAGAAATACTTAGAAAAGCAAATGGATTTATGGATCTGGAGAAGGCATATGATAGAGTTGATAGAGATCTGTGGAAGGTGTTAAGAATATAAGGTGTGGGAGGCAAGTTGTTAGAAGCAGTGAAAAGTTTTTATCGAGGATGTAAGGCATGTGTACGTGTAGGAAGAGAGGAAAGTGACTGGTTCTCAGTGAATGTAGGTTTGCCGCAGGGGTGTGCGATGACTCCATGGTTGTTTAATTTGTTTATGGATGGGGTTGTTAGGGAGGTGAATGCAAGAGTTTTGGAAAGAGGGGCAAGTATGAAGTCTGTTGGGGATGAGAGAGCTTGGGAAGTGAGTCAGTTGTTGTTCGCTGATGATGCAGCGCTGGTGGCTGATTCATGTGAGAAACTGCAGAAGCTGGTGACTGAGTTTGGTAAAGTGTGTGAAAGAAGAAAGTGAAGAGTAAATGTGAATAAGAGCAAGGTTATTAGGTACAGTAGGGTTGAGGGTCAAGTCAATTTGGAGGTAAGTTTGAATGGAGAAAAACTGGAAGAAGTAAAGTGTTTTAGATATCTGGGAGTGGATCTGGCAGCGGATGGAACCATGGAAGCGGAAGTGGATCATAGGGTGGTGGAGGGGGCGAAAATCCTGGGAGCCTTGAAGAATGTGTGGAAGTCGAGAACATTATCTCGTAAAGCAAAAATGGGTATGTTTGAAGGAATAGTGGTTCCAACAATGTTGTATGTTTGCGAGGCGTGGGCTATGGATAGAATTGTGCGCAGGAGGATGGATGTGCTGGAAATGAGATGTTTGAGGACAATGTGTGGTGTGAGGTGGTTTGATCGAGTAAGTAACGTAAGGGTAAGAGAGATGTGTGGAAATAAAAAGAGCGTGGTTGAGAGACCAGAAGAGGGTGTTTTGAAATGGTTTGTGCACATGGAGAGAATGAGTGAAGAAAAATTGACCAAGAGGATATATGTGTCGGAGGTGGAGGGAACGAGGAGAAGAGGGAGACCAAATTGGAGGTGGAAAGATGGAGTGAAAAAGATTTTGTGTGATCGGGGCCTGAACATGCAGGGGGGTGAAAGGAGGGCAAGGAATAGAGTGAATTGGAGCGATGTGGTATACCGGGGTTGACGTGCTGTCAGTGGATTGAATCAAGGCAAGTGAAGCGTCTGGGGTAAACCATGGAAAGCTGTGTAGGCATGTATATTTGCGTGTGTGGACGTATGTATATACATGTGTATGGGGGTGGGTTGGGCCATTTCTTTCGTCTGTTTCCTTGCGCTACCTCGCAAACGCGGGAGACAGCGACAAAGCAAAAAAAAAAAAAAAAATAAAAAGTAGAGTGTTTTTGAGTGTGTTTGTGTGTGTTTGTGTGCCTCATAGGTTTGCACATTTCGTGGACAATCAGCACCAAATCTAACTTGAGGAAGGTCAAGGGGACTGCGACTTTAGACATCCTATCGAATTTCCTAGTTAGGGATGGTTCCTCCAGGCACACTCACAATACGGAGCGTTCTTTGGTCTCCGCCGTCTGTTAATGTCTCTGTCCGATGAGAGAAAGCCCTGGCGTTCCCTATCTCGGTTGGGCAAAGCCCTACTGCATTTTGTCCCGTCAGGGCGCTTGGAAGCAGAGATGTAGTGCATTGGCGTTGCCTGATGGACTGAGGATTATGACATCATCCATATCCCATCTGCTGGACCTGGCCTGGCACTACGTCTTCCCTCCCGTCAACGAGTGTGTTCTCCTTCCATCAACTACATCACTGTACTAAGTAAAGTTATGTTCAACTAAGTACTCTCATGTTCATTAACGACTTCATGTCCATCTAAGAGTTATCATGTTCGTTTACGACTTCATATTCATCTGGGCGTTATCATGTTTACTTACGACCTTTGATCGCGTGGATGACATTTCGTTAATCGATGCAGTAAGATTCATTAAGCACAAACACACACACACACACACACACACACACACACACACACACACATTAACTGATATATTGCATTACAAAATAATTCTAAGACACACAGTTCTCAGATCGTTGTGATGAATATAATCTACAAACAGAAATTTTTGCGTCTCCTCGAAATTTGCGCAAACTGTTTACTGCATGATACCTAACTGACCTGTATTGTCCATTTACTGCATGTCACTGCACGTCATTTAACTACTATGTCGTCAAACTTTTCTATGTCATGTCAATGTTGCATGTCTCCCAGCTGCTGCATGTCACCCGAATGTTGTCTGGTACTTGACTGTCACCCAATTATTGTACGACACCTAACTAATCCATTTCACCTAGCTACTCTTACGCCGAACTATTTTCTTTTCAATCTCTCTCTCTCTCTCTCTCTCTCTCTCTCTCTCTCTCTCTCTCTCTCTCTCTCTCTCTCTCTCTCTCTTTCTGTTTCTGCAAGAGTTTTGGAATTCAAGAGTTTTGGAAAGAGGGGCAAAAATGAAATCTGTTGTGGAGGAGAGGGCTTGGGAAGTGAGTCAGTTGTTGTTCGCTGATGATACAGCGCTGGTGGCTGATTCATGTGAGAAACTGCAGAAGCTGGTGACTGAGTTTGGTAAAGTGTGTGAAAGAAGAAAGTTAAGAGTGAATGTGAATAAGAGCAAGGTTATTAGGTACAGTAGGGTTGAGGGTCAAGTCAATTGGGAGGTAAGTTTGAATGGAGAAAAACTGGAAGAAGTAAAGTGTTTTAGGTATCTGGGAGTGGATCTGGCAGCGGATGGAACCATGGAAGCGGAAGTGAATCATAGGGTGGGAGAGGGGGCGAAAATCCTGGGAGCCTTGAAGAATGTGTGGAAGTCGAGAACATTATCTCGGAAAGCAAAAATGGCTATGTTTGAAGGAATAGTGGTTCCAACAATGTTGTATGGTTGCGAGGCGTGGGCTATGGATAGAGCTGTTTGCAGGAGGGTGGATGTGCTGGAAATGAGATGTTTGAGGACAATGTGTGGTGTGAGGTGGTTTGATCGAGTAAGTAATGTAAGGGTAAGAGAGATGTATGGAAATAAAAAGAGTGTGGTTGAGAGAGCAGAAGAGGGTGTTTTGAAATGGTTTGGGCACATGGAGAGAATGAGTGAGGAAAGATTGACCAAGAGGATATATGTGTCGGAGGTTAAGGGAACGAGGAGAAGTGGGAGACCAAGTTGGAGGTGGAAAGATGGAGTGAAAAAGATTTTGAGTGATCGGGGCCTGAATATGTAGGAGGGTGAAAGGAGGGCAAGGAATAGAGTGATTTGGATCGCTGTGGTATACCGGGGTTGACGTGCTATCAGTGGACTGAATCAGGGCATGTGAAGCGTCTGGGGTAAACCATGGAAAGCTGTGTGGGGCTTGGATGTGGAAAGGGAGCTGTGGTTTCGGGCATTATTGCATGACAGCTAGAGACTGAGTGTGAACGAATGAGGCCTTTTGTTGTCTTTTCTTAGCACTACCCTGCACTCATGAGGGGGGAGGGGGATGGTATTCCATGTGTGGCGAGGTGGCGATGAGAATGAATGAAGGCAGACAATGTGAATTGTGTGCATGGATATATATGTATGTGTCTGCGTGTGTATATATATGTGTACATTGAGATGTATAAGTATGTATATTTGCGTGTGTGGACGTGTATGTATATGCATGTGTATGGGGGAGGGTTGGCCCATTTCTTTCGTCTGTTTCCTTGCGCTACCTCGCAAACGTAGTATCCCCAGGGATAAAATATATATATATATATATATATATATATATATATATATATATATATATATATATATATATGAGTGAATGTTGGGGTGAAGAAGGTGGTGAGAGTAAGTGAGCTTGGGAAGGAGACCTGTGTGAAGAAGTATCAGGAGAGACTGTGTACAGAATGGAAAAAGGTGAGAACAATGGAAGTAAGGGGAGTGGGGGAGGAATGGGATGTATTTAGGGAATCAGTGATGGATTGCGCAAAAGATGCTTGTGGCATGAGAAGAGTGGGAGGTGGGCTGTTTAGAAAGGGTAGTGAGTGGTGGGATGAAGAAGTAAGAGTATTAGTGAAAGAGAAGAGAGAGGCATTTGGACGATTTTTGCAGGGAAAAAATGCAATTGAGTGGGAGAAGTATAAAAGAAAGAGACAGGAGGTCAAGAGAAAGGTGCAAGAGGTGAAAAAAAGGGCAAATGAGAGTTGGGGTGAGAGACTATCAGTAAATTTTAGGGAGAATAAAAAGATGTTCTGGAAGGAGGTAAATAGGGTGCGTAAGACAAGGGAGCAAATGGGAACTTCAGTAAAGGGCGTAAATGGGGAGGTGATAACAAGTAGTGGTGATGTGAGAAGGAGATGGAATGAGTATTTTGAAGGTTTGTTGAATGTGTCTGATGACAGAGTGGCAGATATAGGGTGTTTGGGTCGAGGTGGTGTGCAAAGTGAGAGGGTTAGGGAAAATGATTTGGTAAACAGAGAAGAGGTAGTAAAAGCTTTGCGGAAGATGAAAGCCGGCAAGGCAGCAGGTTTGGATGGTATTGCAGTGGAATTTATTAAAAAAGGGGGTGACTGTATTGTTGACTGGTTGGTAAGGTTATTTAATGTATGTATGACTCATGGTGAGGTGCCTGAGGATTGGCGGAATGCTTGCATAGTGCCATTGTACAAAGGCAAAGGGGATAAGAGTGAGTGCTCAAATTACAGAGGTATAAGTTTGTTGAGTATTCCTGGTAAATTATATGGGAGGGTATTGATTGAGAGGGTGAAGGCATGTACAGAGCATCAGATTGGGGAAGAGCAGTGTGGTTTCAGAAGTGGTAGAGGATGTGTGGATCAGGTGTTTGCTTTGAAGAATGTATGTGAGAAATACTTAGAAAAGCAAATGGATTTGTATGTAGCATTTATGGATCTGGAGAAGGCATATGATAGAGTTGATAGAGATGCTCTGTGGAAGGTATTAAGAATATATGGTGTGGGAGGCAAGTTGTTAGAAGCAGTGAAAAGTTTTTATCGAGGATGTAAGGCATGTGTACGTGTAGGAAGAGAGGAAAGTGATTGGTTCTCAGTGAATGTAGGTTTGCGGCAGGGGTGTGTGATGTCTCCATGGTTGTTTAATTTGTTTATGGATGGGGTTGTTAGGGAGGTAAATGCAAGAGTTTTGGAAAGAGGGGCAAGTATGAAGTCTGTTGGGGATGAGAGAGCTTGGGAAGTGAGTCAGTTGTTGTTCGCTGATGATACAGCGCTGGTGGCGGATTCATGTGAGAAACTGCAGAAGCTGGTGACGGAGTTTGGTAAAGTGTGTGGAAGAAGAAAGTTAAGAGTAAATGTCAATAAGAGCAAGGTTATTAGGTACAGTAGGGTTGAGGGTCAAGTCAATTGGGAGGTGAGTTTGAATGGTGAGAGGCTGGAGGAAGTAAAGTGTTTTAGATATCTGGGAGTGGATCTGTCAGCGGATGGAACCATGGAAGCGGAAGTGGATCATAGGGTGGGGGAGGGGGCGAAAATTTTGGGAGCCTTGAAAAATGTGTGGAAGTCGAGAACATTATCCCGGAAAGCAAAAATGGGTATGTTTGAAGGAATAGTGGTTCCAACAATGTTGTATGGTTGCGAGGCGTGGGCTATGGATAGAGTTGTGCGCAGGAGGATGGATGTGCTGGAAATGAGATGTTTGAGGACAATGTGTGGTGTGAGGTGGTTTGATCGAGTAAGTAACGTAAGGGTAAGAGGGATGTGTGGAAATAAAAAGAGCGTGGTTGAGAGAGCAGAAGAGGGTGTTTTGAAGTGGTTTGGGCACATGGAGAGAATGAGTGAGGAAAGATTGACCAAGAGGATATATGTGTCGGAGGTGGAGGGAACGAGGAGAAGAGGGAGACCAAATTGGAGGTGGAAAGATGGAGTGAAAAGGATTTTGTGTGATCGGGGCCTGAACATGCAGGAGGGTGAAAGGAGGGCAAGGAATAGAGTGAATTGGAGCGATGTGGTATACAGGGGTTGACGTGCTGTCAGTGGATTGAATCAAGGCATGTGAAGCGTCTGGGGTAAACCATGGAAAGCTGTGTAGGTATGTATATTGCGTGTGTGGACGTATGTATGTACATGTGTATGGGGGGGGTTGGGCCATTTCTTTCGTCTGTTTCCTTGCGCTACCTCGCAAACGCGGGAGACAGCGACAAAGTATATAAAAAAAAAAAAAAAAAAAAAAAAAATATATATATATATATATATATATATATATATATATATATATATATATATATATATATATATATATATATATATATATATATAATCTATAAATAAAAAGTAGAGTGTTTTTGAGTGTGTTTGTGTGTGTTTGTGTGTCTCATAGGTTTGCACATTTCGTGAACAATCAGCACCAGATCTATCTTGAGGAAGGTCAAGGGGACTGCGACTTTAGACATCCTATCGAATTTCCTAGTTAGGGATGGTTCCTCCAGGCACACTCACAATACGGAGCGTTCTTTGGTCTCCGCCGTCTGTTAATGTCTCTGTCCGATGAGAGAAAGCTCTGGCGTTTCCTATCTCGGTTGGGCAAAACCCTACTGCATTTTGTCCCGTCAGGGCGCTTGGAAGCAGAGATGTAGTGCATTGGCGTTGCCTGATGGACTGAGGATTATGACATCATCCATATCCCATCTGCTGGACCTGGCCTGGCACTACGTCTTCCCTCCCGTCAACGAGTGTGTTCTCCTTCCATCAACTACATCACTGTACTAAGTAAAGTTATGTTCAACTAAGTACTCTCATGTTCATTAACGACTTCATGTCCATCTAAGAGTTATCATGTTCGTTTACGACTTCATATTCATCTGGGCGTTATCATGTTTACTTACGACCTTTGATCGCGTGGATGACATTGGGTTAATCGATGCAGTAAGATTCATTAAGCACACACACACACACACACACACACACACACACACACACACACACACACACACACACATTAACTGATATATTGCATTACAAAATAATTATAAGATACACAGTTCTCAGATCGTTGTGATGAATATAATCTACAAACAGAAATTTTTGTGTCTCCTCGAAATTTGCGCAAACTGTTCACTGTATGATACCTAACTGACCTGCATCGTCCATTTACTGCATGTCACTGTACGTCATTTAACTGCTATGTCGTCAAACTTTTCTATGTCATGTCAATGTTGCATGTCTCCCAGCTGCTGCATGTCACCCGACTGTTGTCTGGTACTTGACTGTCACCCAATTATTGTACGACACCTAACTAATCCATTTCACCTTGCTACTCTTACACCGAACTATTTTCTTTTCAATCTCTCTCTCTCTCTCTCTCTCTCTCTCTCTCTCTCTCTCTCTCTCTCTCTCTCTCTCTCTCTCTCTCTCTCTCTCTCTCTCTCTCTCTCTCTCTTTCTGTTTCTCCTTAATTGATTCACCTTTACCTCTTACTCACAGCTATCTCAGAGAGGATTCGACGTGCGAGTGAAATGGGCAGAGAAACAGGTGGTGAAATAACTGGTGAGAAAAGAAGAATAGTCATCAAGATATGCTCTAGGTAATGAAAGAGGATACGGCTCTAGTAATGCAATATATAAGCCACATGCATTAGGTAGATGATAACAAGTAGTGGTGATGTGAGAAGGAGATGGAGTGAGTATTTTGAAGTTTTGTTGAATGTGTTTGATGATAGAGTGGCAGATATAGGGTGTTTTGGTCGAGGTGGTGTGCAAAGCGAGAGATTTAGGAAGAATGATTTGGTAAATAGAAAAGAGGTAATAAAAGCTTTGCGGAAAATGAAACCGGAAAGGAAGCGGGTTTGGATGGTATTGCAGTGGAATATATCTAAAAAGGGGGTGACAGTGTTGTTGACTGGTTGTGGCGGAATGCTTGCATAGTGCCATTATACAAAGACAAAGGGGAAAAAGGTGAGTGCTGAAATTACAGAGGTATAAGTTTGTTGAGTATTCCTCGGAAATTATATGGGAGGGTATTGATTGAGAGGGTGAAGGCATGTACAGAGCATCAGATTGGGGAAAAGCAGTGTGGTTTTAGAATTGGTAGAGGATGTGTGGATCAATTGTTTCCTTTCAAGAATGTTTGTGAGAAATACTTAGAAAAGCAAATGAAATTGTATGTAGCATTTATGGATCTGGAGAAGGCATATGATAGAGTTGATAGAGATGCTCTGTGGAAGGTATTAAGAATATATGGTGTGGGAGGCAAGTTGTTAGAAGCAGTGAAAAGTTTTTATCGAGGATGTAAGGCATGTGTACGTGTAGGAAGAGAGGAAAGTGACTGGTTCTCAGTGAATGTAGGTTTGCGGCAGGGGTGTGTGATGTCTCCATGGTTGTTTAATTTGTTTATGGATGGGGTTGTTAGGGAGGTGAATGCAAGAGTTTTGGAAAGAGGGGCAAGTATGCAGTCTGTTGTGGATGAGAGAGCTTGGGAAGTGAGTCAGTTGTTGTTCGCTGATTATACAGCGCTGGTGGATGATTCAAGTAAGAAACTGCAGAAGCTGATGACTGAGTTTGGTAAAGTGTGTGAAAGAAGAAATTTAAGAGTTAATGTGAATAAGCGCAAGGTTATTAGGTACAGTAGGGTTGCGGGTCAAGTCAATTGGGAGGAAAGTTTGAATGGAGAAAAACTGGAGGAAGTAAAGTGTTTTAGATATCTGGGAGTGGATCTGGCAGCGGATGGAACCATGGAAGCGGAATTGAATTAGAGGAAAGGGGAGGGGACGAAAACCCTGGGAGCCTTGAAGAATGTGTGGAAGTAGAGAACATTATCTCGTAAAGCAAAAATGGGTATGTTTGAAGGAATTGTGGTTCCAACAATGTTGTATGGTTGCGAGTCGTGGGCTATGGACAGAATTGTGCGCAGGAGGGTGGATGTGCTGGAAATTAGATGTTTGAGGACAATGTGTGGTGTGAGGTGGTTTGATTGAGTAAGTAATAAAAGGGTAAGAGAGATGTGTGGAAATAAAAAGAGCGTGGTTGAGAGAGCAGAAGAAGGTGTTTTGAAATGGTTTGGGCAAATGGAGAGAATGAGTGAGGAAAGATTGACCAAGAGGATATATGTGCCGGAGGTGGAGGGAACGAGGAGAAGTGGGAGACCAAATTGGAGGTGGAAAGATGGAGTGAAAAAGATTTTGAGTGATCAGGGCCTGAACATGCAGGAGGGTGAAAGGCGGGCAAGGAATAGAGTGAATTGGATCGATGTGGTATACCGGGGTTGACGTGCTGTCAGTGGATTGAATCAGGGCATGTGAAGCGTCTGGGGTAAACCATGGAAAGTTGTGTGGGGCCTGGATGTGGAAAGGGAGCTGTGGTTTCGGGCATTATTGCATGACAGCTGGAGACTAAGTGTGAACGAATGAGGCCTTTGTTGTCTTTTCTAGCGCTACCTAGGGGTGAGGGGGATGGTATTCCAGGTGTGGCGAGGTGGCGATGAGAATGAATAAAATCAGAGAATGTGAATTGTGTGCATGGATATATATGTATGTGTCTGTGTGTGTATATATATGTGTACATTGAGATGTATAAGTATGTATATTTGCGTGTGTGGACGTGTATGTATATACATGTGTATGGGGGTAGGTTGGGCCATTTCTTTCGTCTGTTTCCTTGCACTACCTCGCAAACGCGGGAGACAGCGACAAAGCAAAATAAAATACAAAAATATATATATATATATATATATATATATATATATATATATATATATATATATATATATATATATATATATATATATATATATATATATATATATATATATTTATATATATATATATATATATATACATATATATATATATATATATATATATATATATATATATATATATATATATATATATATATATATATATATATATATATATATATATATATATATATATATATATATATATATATGTATATATATATATGTATATATATATATATATATATATATATATATATATATATATATATATATATATATATATATATATATATATATATATATATATATATATATATATATATATATATATATATATATATATATATATATATTTTATTTATTTCGCTTTATTTTGCTTTGTTGCTGTCTCCTGCTCCTGCGAGGTAGTGCAAGGAAACAGACGAAAGAAATGGCCCAACCCATCCCCACACACATGCACACACACACACGTCCACACACGCAAGATACACACCCAAACATCCCAACGTACAGATATATATACACACAAAGACACTCACATATACACACATGCACACAGTTCACACTGTCTGCCCCTACTCACCCCCATCGCCACCCCGCCACACAAGGAAAAACATCCCCCTCCCCCCTCATGTGCGCGAGGCAGCGCCAGGAAAAGACAACAAAGGCCCCATTCGCTCACACTCAGTCTCCAGCTGTCATGCAATAATGCCCGAAACCACAGCTCCCTTTCCACATCCAAGCCCCACAAAACTTTCCATGGTTTACCCCAGACTCTTCACATGCCCTGATTCAATCCATTAAGAGCACGTCGACCCCGGTATACCACGTCGATCCAATTCACTCTATTCCTTGCCCGCCTTTCACCCTCCTGCATGTTCAGGCCTCGATAACTCAAAATCTTTTTCACTCAATCTTTCCACCTACAATTTGGTCTCCCACT
This sequence comes from Panulirus ornatus, assembly GCF_036320965.1. Classification (NCBI taxonomy): domain Eukaryota; kingdom Metazoa; phylum Arthropoda; class Malacostraca; order Decapoda; family Palinuridae; genus Panulirus; species Panulirus ornatus. The sequence goes on from NC_092234.1 coordinate 74,083,046, forward strand.
TCCCCTCGTTCCCTCCACCTCCGACATATATATCCTCTTGGTCAATCTTTCCTCACTCATTCTCTCCATGTGCCAAAACCATTTCAAAACAATTTCAAAACACCCTCTTCTACTCTCTCAACCACGCTCTTTTTATTTCCACACATCTCTCTTACCCTTACATTACTTAATCGATCAAATCACCTCAACTCACATATTATCCTCAAACATCTCATTTCCAGCACATCCACTCTCCTGCGCACAACTCTATCCATAGCCCACGCCTCGTAACCATACAACATTGTTGGAACCACTATTCCTTCAAACATAGCCATTTTTGCTTTCGAGATAATGTTCTCGACTTCCACACATTCTTCAAGGCTCCCAGGATTTTAGCCCCCTCCCCCACCCTATGATTTACTTCCGCTTCCATGGTTTCATCCACTGCCAAATCCACTCGCAGATATCTAAAACACTTTCCTTCCTGCAGTTTTTCTCCATTCAAACTTACCTCCCAATTGACTTGACCCTCAACCCTACTGTACCTAATAACCTTGCTCTTATTCACATTTACTCTTAACTTTCTTCTTTCACACACTTTACCAAACTCAGTCACCAGCTTTTGCCGTTTCTCACATGAATCAGCCACCAGCGCTGTATCATCAGCGAACAACAACTGACTCACTTCCCAAGCTCTTACATCCACAACAGACTGCATACTTGCCCCTCTTTCCAAAACTCTTGCATTCACCTCCCTAACAACCCCATCCATAAACAAAATAAACAACCTTGGAGACATCACACTCCCCTGCCGCAAACCTACATTCACTGAGAACCCGTCACTTTCCTCTCTTCCTACACGTACTCATGCCCTTCATCCTCGAGAAAAACTTTTCACTGCTTCTAACAACTTGCCTGCCACACCATATATTCTTAGCACCTTCTACAGAGCATCTCTATCAACTCTATCATATGGCTTCTCCAGATCCATAAATGCTACATACAAATTCATTTGCTTTTCTAAGTATTTCTCACATACATTCTTCAAAGCAAACACCTGATCCACACATTCTCTACCACTTCTGAAACCACACTGCTCTTCCCCAATCTGATGCTTTGTATATGCCTTCACCCTTCCAATCAATACCCTCCCATATAATTTACCAGGAATACTCAACAAACTTATACCTCTGTAATTTGAGCACTCACTCCTATCCCCTTTGCCTTTGTGCAATGGCACTATGCATGCATTCCGCCAATCCTCAGGCACTTCACCATGAATCACATATACATTAGATAACCTTACCAACCAGTCAACAGTAAAGTCACCCCCTTTTTTAATAAATTCCACTGCAATACCATCCAAACCTGCTGCCTTGCCGGCTTTAATCTTCCGCAAAGGTTTTACTACCTCTTCTCTGTTTACCAAATCATTTTCCCTAACCCTCTCACTTTGCACACCACCTCGACCAAAACACCCTATATCTGCAACTCTATCATCAAACACATTCAGCAAACCTTCAAAGTACTCACTCCATCTCCTTCTCACATCACCACTACTTGTTATGTTCCCATTTGCTCCCTTGTCTTACGCACTTTATTTACTTCCTTCTAGAACATCTTTTTATTCTCCCTAAAATTTAATGATACTCTCTCACCCCAACTCTCATTTGCCCTCTTTTTCACCTTCTGTACCTTTCTCTTGACCTCCTGTTTCTTTCTTTTATACATCTCCCACTCATTTGCATTTTTTCCCTGCAAAAATCGTCCAAATGCCTCTCTCTTCTCTTTCACTAATAATCTTACTTCTTCATCCCCCCACTCACTACCCTTTCTTATCAACCCACCTCCCACGCTTCTCATGTCACAAGCATCTTTTGCGCAAGCCATCACTGCTTCCCTAAATACATCCCATTCCTCCCACACTCCCCTTACCTCCTTTGTTCTCACCTTTTTCCATTCTGTATTCCAGTCTCTCCTGGTACTTCCTCACACTGGTGTCCTTCCCAAGCTCACTTACTCTCACCACCCTGTTCACCCAAACATTCTCTCTTCTTTTCTGAAAACCCATACAAATCTTCACCTTCGCGTCCACAAGATAATGATCAGACATCCCTCCAGTTGCACCTCTCAGCACATTAACATCTAAAAGTCTCTCTTTCGCGCACCTGTCAACTAACATATAATCCAATAACGCTCTCTGGCCATCTCTCCTACTTACATACGTATACTTATGTATATCTAGCTTTTTAAACCAGGTATTCCCAATCACCAGTCCTTTTTCAGCACATAAATCTACAAGCTTTCGCCATTTCCATTTACATCACTGAACACCCCATGTATACCAATTATTCCCTTAACTGCTATATTACTCACTTTTGCATTCAAATCACCCATAACTATATCCCGGTCTTGTGCATCAAACCCACTAACACACTCATTCAGCTGCTCCCATGATCTTTCTTCTCATGTCCAGGTGCATACGCACCAATAATCACCTATCTATCTCCATCAACTTTCACTTTTACCCATATTAATCTAGAATTTACTTTCTTACATTCTATCACATACTCCCACAACTCCTGTTTCAGGAGTAGTGCTACTCCTTCCCTTGCTCTTGTCCTCTCAGTAACCCCTGACTTTACTCCCAAGACATTCCCAAACCACTCTTCCCCTTTACCCTTGAGCTTCGCTTCTCTCAGAGCCAAAACATCCAGGGTCCTTTCCTCAAACATACTACGTATCTCTCCTTTTTTCTCATCTTGGTTACATCCAGACACATTTAGACACCCCAATCTGAGCCTACGAGGAGGATGAGCACTCCCTGCGTGACTCCTTCTTCTGTTTCCCATTTTAGAAATTTGAAATACAATATATATATATATATATATATATATATATATATATATATATATATATATATATATATATATATATATATATATATATATATATATATATATATATATATATATAAATATATATATATATATATATATATATATATATATATATATATATATATATATATATATATATATATATATATATATATATATATATATATATATATATATATATCCCTGGGGATAGGGGAGAAAGAATACTTCCCACGTATTCCCTGCGTGTCGTAGAAGGCGACTAAAAGGGGAGGGAGCGGGGGGCTGGAAATCCTCCCCTCTCACTTTTTTTTTTTTTTAATTTTCCAAAAGAGGGAACAGAGAAGGGGCCCAGGTGAGGATATTCCCTCAAGGGCCTAGTCCTCTGTTCTCAACGCTACCTCGCTAATGCGGGAAATGGCGAATAGTATGAAAGAAAAGAAAGATATATATATATATATATATATATATATATATATATATATATATATATATATATATATATATATATATATATATATATACATATATATATATATATATATATATATATATATATATATATATATATATATATATATATATATATATATATATATATATATATATATATATATATATATATATATATATACATATGTATATATATATATATATATATGTATATATATATTCCTATGAGTCCACATATCATCGTGGACTCATTTGAATGTACTTGATCACGCGCAAAACTCTGTTCCTTTCCAATACATATATATAAAATGTGTTTGTTTGCTTTACCGGACTATGTCCGTATGACGTTAAATCGTGACTGAAAGGTTACCTATAGTGGGATTGTATCATCGTCATTGGACAAAAGAGTTTTTCATTTTACTTCTCGTGAGTGGAGCGCATCCTTAAAGCCTCATAAACCCCAGAGATGAGGTTCTAGGGTTCGATGATGATAGTAATAACGTATAACGTAAACTTGGAAAATCAGAAATAGTAGGAATACGCATCACCATCAATCATAACCTCGAGTAATTAGCATAAAGTAATTTTGCTTCCGGGCAGATGAGTAGTTGAAAAGGGTGTTCAGAAATACTCCCACATATCATCGTCCTGCGGTGAAGTATAAAGCTTACCTAATTCTAACATTAGAAATAGCTTAGATTAATTATAAGATAATTTCACCCTAGCTTTGGTACCATATATAACATGGGAGGGATATTTCAGTGTTTTGTGCTGTTAATGAAAACGTGTGTATCTTTAAATATCTAAGTCGGCAGTAATTTACATGTCGGTGTGTATGTTTGCGCACATGCACATATAAGCTATCATGTAAACGTGTATGAATTTTTGTGTATGTATACACAACACGAATGTATATTCTGTAAGTATACATATGCATATATCAATATGTAAGTGAAGACATGATGATCACACTAGTGCGCGATTAAAGTTGTGAAGTTGAAATCGCACTATAGTAGGAATTCATATAAATTTATTTAACATGTAATATTTCTATACATGTGGCACGACATGTTTCGTGGAGACAATCCACCTCATCAAGTGCCAGTACTTAAAGTTATTTAGACCCAGCATCATGATACATACGTATGTCTGTATGATTGATTAAAATATGTATCAAGTGGGTATACGTGTTAACTGGATGTACACGCATTACCTGAATTACCTGGATGTACATATATAAAACGGATGTACAAGTGTTAACCGGATATACATTCATACAAGCAATATAACCTATTTCACATCAAAATATAAAAACAAACATTAGATATATATGAATAAAAAGAACAAATAAAAACGTTGGTCGCGTCCTAATAAAAAGAGGAGTTGAATTAGATGTGTGGAGCAGAGGAGTCGGCCCTTTAATCTCGCTGGGACTGGAGCAGTAGTTACCATGCTAATGGACTCCCAGGCGGGATGAGCAGGACGCTGCCTTCTAGATATACGGGATAGGGAAGGCATTAAAATCCTTCTCTGACGCAAGGAGTTCCTTAATATTTTTCCCCCAAGACTGGAATATATGTTATCTCTTTATTCAGGCTTGTGTGGGTGACTCACTTGTACTAAATCTCATAATAAGGAGGTTAAAAAAAATGTATACATTTAGTTTCGCTTATAAGTAAGACTTAAAAACGAAACATTGAGCAATAAAGTTAGGAAACTTTACAACTTTCCTTTTACAAAGAAGGCATCGTTCTTATCTTGTACGATATAAAACACTCTGTATGTTGAAGCAACAGTGGCGTTATGATTACTCATCAAACTAATTCCCTTACCAGTTGTAATGAAGCAGGAATGTTAGGGGAGGTAAAGTGCGTGCACACAAGCACATCGTGGCATCAGCACACACTGCTGGCGCTGTAGGTTAATGGCCTTGCTTCCATGCTAGTTCTTTGGCTGACATTGTCCGAAATGTCCCCCTGGGAATAGCAGAAGAAGGGGGTGAACTGGTCGGGTGAAATGAATGCTGCTGTTTATATGTTAAACAAATATGTAAATGCACAGACACACACACACACACACAGACACACACACAGTCACGCATATGTATTTAGGGATGTATTTAGCGAAGCAGTGATGGATTGCGCAAAAGATGCTTGTGGCATGAGATGAGTGGGAGGTGGGTTGATTAGAAAGGGTAGAAAGTGCTGGGATGAAGAAGTAAAGATATTAGTGAAAGAGAAGAGAGAGGCATTTGGACGATTTTTGCAGGGAAGAAATGCAGTTGAGTGGGAGATGTTTAAAAGAAAGAGACAGGAGGTCAAGAGAAAGGTGCAAGAGGTGAAAAAGAGGGCAAATGAGAGTTGGGGTGAGAGAGTACCATTAAATTTTAGGGAGAATAAAAAGATGTTCTGGAAGGAGGTAAATAAAGTGCGTAAGACAAGGGAGCAAATGGGAACTTCAGGGAAGGGCGCAAATGGGGAGGTGATAACAAGTAGTGGTGATGTGAGAAGGAGATGGAGTGAGTATTTTGAAGGTTTGTTGAATGTGTTTGATGATAGAGTGGTAGATATAGTATGTTTTGGTCGAGGTGGTGTGCAAAGTGAGAGGGTTAGGGAAAATGATTTGGTAAACAGAGAAGAGGTAGTAAAAGCTTTGCGGAAGATGAAAGCCGGCAAGGCAGCAGGTTTGGATGGTATTGCAGTGGAATTTATTGAAAAAGGGGGTGATTGTATTATTGACTGGTTGGTAAGGTTATTTAATGTATGTATGACTCATGGTGAGGTGCCTGAGGATTGGCGGAATGCGTGCATAGTTCAATTGTACAAAGGCAAAGGAGATAAGAGTGAGTGCTCAAATTACAGAGGTATAAGTTTGTTGAGTATTCCTGGTAAATTATATGAGAGGGTATTGATTGAGAGGGTAAAGGCATGTACAGAGCATCAGATTGGGGAAGAGCAGTGTGGTTTCAGAAGTGGTAGAGGATGTGTGGATCAGGTGTTTGCTTTGAAGAATGTATGTGCGAAATACTTAGAAAAGCAAATGGATTTGTATGTAGCATTTATGGATCTGGAGAAGGCATATGATAGAGTTGATAGAGATGCTCTGTGGAAGGTATTAAGAATATATGGTGTGGGAGGCAAGTTGTTAGAAGCAGTGAAAAGTTTTTATCGAGGATGTAAGGCATGTGTACGTGTAGGAAGAGAGGAAAGTGATTGGTTCTCAGTGAATGTAGGTTTGCGGCAGGGGTGTGTGATGTCTCCATGGTTGTTTAATTTGTTTATGGATGGAGTTGTTAGGGAGGTGAACGCAAGAGTTTTGGAAAGAGGGGCAAGTATGAAATCTGTTGGGGATGAGAGAGCTTGGGAAGTGAGTCAGTTGTTGTTCGCTGATGCTACAGCGCTGGTGGTTGATTCATGTGAGAAACTGCAGAAGCTGGTGACTGAGTTTGGTGAAGTGTGTGAAAGATGAAAGTTAAGAGTAAATGTGAATAAGAGAAGGTTATAAGGTACAGTAGGGTTGAGGGTCAAGTCAATTGGGAAGTAAGTTTGAATGGAGAAAAACTGGAGGAAGTAAAGTGTTTTAGATATCTGGGAGTGGATCTGGCAGCGGATGGAACCATGGAAGCGGAAGTGGATTATAGGGTGGGGGAAGAGGCGAAAATCCTGGGAGCCTTGAAGAATGTGTGGAAGTCGAGAACATTATCTCGGAAAGCAAAAATGGGTATGTTTGAAGGAATAGTGGTTCCAACAATGTTGTATGGTTGCGAGGCGTGGGCTATGGATAGAGTTGTGCGCAGGAGGATGGATGTGCTGGAAATGAGATGTTTGAGGACAATGTGTGGTGTGAGGTGGTTTGATCGAGTAAGTAACGTAAGGGTAAGAGAGATGTGTGGAAATAAAAAGAGCGTGGTTGAGAGAGCAGAAGAGGGTGTTTTGAATTGGTTTGGGCACATGGAGAGAATGAGTGAGGAAAGATTGACCAAGAGGATATATGTGTCGGAGGTGGAGGGAACGAGGAGAAGTGGGAGACCAAATTGGAGGTGGAAAGATGGAGTGAAAAAGATTTTGTGTGATCGGGGCCTGAACATGCAGGAGGGTGAAAGGAGGGCAAGGAATAGAGTGAATTGGATCGATATGGTATACCGGGGTTGACGTGCTGTCAGTGGATTGAATCAGGGCATGTGAAGCGTCTGGGGTAAACCATGGAAAGCTGTGTAGGTATGTATATTTGCGTGTGTGGATGTATGTATATACATGTGTATGGGGGTGGGTTGGGCCATTTCTTTCGTCTGTTTCCTTGCGCTACCTCGCAAACGCGGGAGACAGAGACAAAAAAAAAATATATATATATATATATATATTGGTTTTTATTGCAGTGGAATTTATTAAAAAAGGGGGTGACTGTATTGTTGACTGGTTGGTAAGTTTATTTGATGTATGTATGACTCATGGTGAGGTGCCTGAGGATTGGCGGAATGCGTGCATAGTGCCATTGTACAAAGGCAAAGGGGATAAGAGTGAGTGCTCAAATTACAGAGGTATAAGTTTGTTGAGTATTCCTGGTAAATTATATGGGAGGGTATTGATTGAGAGGGTGAAGGCATGTACAGAGCATCAGATTGGGGAAGAGCAGTGTGGTTTCAGAAGTGGTAAAGGATGTGTGGATCAGGTGTTTGCCTTGAAGAATGTATGTGAGAAATACTTAGAAAAGCAAATGGATTTGTATGTAGCATTTATGGATCTGGAGAAGGCATTCCTCACGCACAAGGCGACTAAAGGGGACGGGAGTGGAGGGGCTAGAAACACTCCCGTCCCAGTATTTTAACTTTCTAAAAAGGGAAACAGAAGAAGGAGTCACGCGGGGAGTGCGCATCCTCCTCGAAGGCTCATACTGGGTGTCTAAATGTGTGTGGATGTAACCAAGAAGAGAAAAAGGAGAGATAGGTAGTATATTTGAGGAAAGGAACTTGGATGCTCTGGCTCTGAGTGAAACCAAGCTTAAGGGTAAAGAGGAAGAGTGGTTTGGGAATGTCTTGGGATCAAAGTCAGTGGTTAGTGAGAGGACAAGAGCAAGGGAAGGAGTAGCACTACCCCTGAGACTGGAGTGGTGGGAGTATGTGATAGAGTGTATGAAAGTGAACTCTAGATTGAAATGGATAAAACTGAAGGTGGATGGAGAGAGGTGGGTGATTATTGGTGCATATGCACCTCGGCATGAGAAGAAAGATCATGAGAGGCAAGTGTTTTGGGAGCAGCTGAGTGAGTGTGTTAGTAGTTTTGATTCACGAGACCGGGTTATAGTAATGGGTGACTTGAATGCAAAAGTGAGTAATGTGGAAGTTGAGAGAATAATTGGTGTACATGGGGTGTTCAGTGCTGCAAATGGAAATGGTGAAGAGCTTTTAGATTTATGTGCTGAAAAGGGCTAGTGATTGGGAATACCTGGTTTAAAAAGAGAGATATACATAAGTATACGTATGTATGTAGGAGAGATGGCCAGAGAGCATTATTGGATTATGTGTTAATTGATAGGCGCGCGAAAGAGAGACTTTTGGATGTTAATGTGCTGAGGGGTACAACTGGAGAGATATCTGATCATTATCTTGTGGAGGCGAAGGTGAAGATTTGTAGAGGTTTTCAGAAAAGAAGAGAGAATGCTGAGGTGAAGAGAGTGGTGATAGTAAGTGAGCTTGGGAAGAAGACTTGTGTGAGGAAGTACCAGGAGAGACTAAGTACAGAATGGAAAAAGGTGAGAACAAAGGACGTAAGGGTAGTAGGGGACGAATGGGATGTATATAGGGAAGCAGTAATGGCTTGTGCAAAAGATGCTTCTGGCATAAGAAGCGTGGGAGGTGGATAGATTAGAAAGGCGAGTGAGTGGTGAGATAAAGAAGTAAGATTATTAGTGGAAGAGAAGAGAGAGACATTTGGATGATTTTTTGCAGGGAAATAGTGCAAATGATTGGGAAATCTATAAAAGAAAGAGGCAGGAGGTCAAGAGAAAGGTGCAAGAGGTGAAAAATAGGGGATATGAGAGTTGAGGTGAGAGAGTATCATTAAATTTTAGGGAAAATAAAAAGATGTTTTAGATGGTGGTAAATAAAGTGCGTAAGACAAGGGAACAATTGGGAACATCAGTGAAGAGGACTAATAGGGAGGTGATAAGAGGTAGTGGTGATGTGAGAAGGAGATGGAGTGAGTATTCTGAAGGTTTATTGAATGTGTTTGATGATAGAGAGACAGATATAGGGTGTTTAGGTCGAGTTGGTGTGCAAAGTGAGAGGGTTAGGAAGAATGATTTGGTAAACAGAGAAGAGGTAGTAAAAGCTTTGCGGAAGACGAAAGCCGGCAAGGCAGCGGGTTTGGATGGTATTGCAGTGGAATTTATTTAAAAATGTGGTGACTGTACTGTTGACTGGTTGGTAAGGTTATTTGATGTACGTATGACTCATGATGAGGTGCCTGAAGACTGGCGGAATGCTTGTATAGTGCCATTGTACAATAGTAAAGGGGATAAGAGTGAGTGCTAGAATTACAGAATCATAGGTTTGTTGAGTTTTCCTGGGAAATTATATGGAAGGGTATTGATTGAGAGGGTGAAGGCATGCACAGAGCATCAGATTGGGGAAGAACAGTGTAGTTTCAGAAGTGGTAGAATGGGTGGATCAGGTGTTTGCTTTGAAAAATGTACGTGAGAAATACTTAGAAATGAAAATGGATTTGTATGTAGCATTTATGGATTTGGAGAAGGCATATGATATAGGTGATAGAGATGATCTGTGGAAGGTATTAAGAATATATGGTGTGGGAGGCAAGTTGTTAGAAGCAGTGAAAAGTTTTTATCGAGGATGTAGGGCATGTGTACGTGTAGGAAGAGCGGAAAGTGATTGGCTCTCAGTAAATGTAGGTTTGCGGCAGGGGTGTGTGGTGTCTCCATGGTTGTTTAATTTGTTTATGAATGGGGTTGTTAGGGAGGTGAATGCAAGAGTTTTGGAAAGAGGGGCAAGTATGAAGTCTGTTGGGGATGAGAGAGCTTGAGAAGTGAGTCAGTTGTTGTTCTCTGATGATACAGCGCTAGTGGCTGATTCATGTGAGAAACTGCAAAAGCTGGTGACTGAGCTTGGTAAAGTGTGTGAAAGAAGAAAGCTGAGAGTAAATTTGAATAAGAGCAAGGTTATTAGGTACAGTAGGGATGAGGGTTAAGTCAATTGGGAGGTAAGTTTGAATGGAGAAAAACTAGAGGATGTGAAGTGTTTTAGATATCTGGGAGTGGATTTGGCAGCGGATGAAACCATGGAAGCGGAAATGAATCATAGGGTGGGGGAGGGGTCGAAAGTTCTGGGAGCGTTGAAGAATGTATGGAAGTCGAGAACATTATCACAGAAAGCAAAAATGGGTATGTTTGAAGGAATAGTGGTTCCAACAATTTTATATGGTTGCGAGGCGTGGGCTGTAGATAGAGTTGTGCGGAAGAGAGTGGATATACTGGAAATAAAATGTTTGAGGACAATTTGTGGTGTTAGGTGGTTTGATCGAGTAAGTAATAATAGGGTAAGAGAGATGTGTGGTAATAAAAAGAGTGCGGTTGAGAGAGCAGAAAAGGGTGTATTGAAATGGTTTCTTCACATGGAGAGAATGAGTGAGGAAAGATTGACCAAGAGGATATATGTGTCGGAGGTGGAGGGAACGAGGAGAAGTGGGAGACCAAATTGGAGGTGGAGAGATGGAGTGAAAAATATTTTCAGTGATCGGGGCCTGAACATGCAGGAGGGTGAAAGGAGGGCAAGGAATAGAGTGAATTGGATCGATGTGGTATACCGGGGTTGACGTGCTGTCAGTGGATTGAATCAGGGCATGTGAAGCGTCTGGGGTAAACCATGGAAAGCTGTGTAGGTATGTATATTTGCGTGTGTGGATGTATGTATATACATGTGTATGGGGGTGGGCTGGGCCATTTCTTTCGTCTGTTTCCTTGCGCTACCTCGCAAACGCGGGAGACAGAGACAAAAAAAAAATATATATATATATATATATTGGTTTTTATTGCAGTGGAATTTATTAAAAAAGGGGGTGACTGTATTGTTGACTGGTTGGTAAGTTTATTTAATGTATGTATGACTCATGGTGAGGTGCCTGAGGATTGGCGGAATGCGTGCATAGTGCCATTGTACAAAGGCAAAGGGGATAAGAGTGAGTGCTCAAATTACAGAGGTATAAGTTTGTTGAGTATTCCTGGTAAATTATATGGGAGGGTATTGATTGAGAGGGTGAAGGCATGTACAAAGCATCAGATTGGGGAAGAGCAGTGTGGTTTCAGAAGTGGTAAAGGATGTGTGGATCAGGTGTTTGCCTTGAAGAATGTATGTGAGAAATACTTAGAAAAGCAAATGGATTTGTATGTAGCATTTATGGATCTGGAGAAGGCATTCCTCACGCACAAGGCGACTAAAGGGGACGGGAGCGGAGGGGCTAGAAACACTCCCGTCCCAGTATTTTAACTTTCTAAAAAGGGAAACAGAATAAGGAGTCACGCGGGGAGTGCGCATCCTCCTCGAAGGCTCATACTGGGTGTCTAAATGTGTGTGGATGTAACCAAGAAGAGAAAAAGGAGAGATAGGTAGTATATTTGAGGAAAGGAACTTGGATGCTCTGGCTCTGAGTGAATCCAAGCTTAAGGGTAAAGAGGAAGAGTGGTTTGGGAATGTCTTGGGATCAAAGTCAGTGGTTAGTGAGAGGACAAGAGCAAGGGAAGGAGTAGCACTACCCCTGAGACTGGAGTGGTGAGAGTATGTGATAGAGTGTATGAAAGTGAACTCTAGATTGAAATGGATAAAACTGAAGGTGGATGGAGAGAGGTGGGTGATTATTGGTGCATATGCACCTCGGCATGAGAAGAAAGATCATGAGAGGCAAGTGTTTTGGGAGCAGCTGAGTGAGTGTGTTAGTAGTTTTGATTCACGAGACCGGGTTATAGTAATGGGTGACTTGAATGCAAAAGTGAGTAATGTGGAAGTTGAGAGAATAATTGGTGTACATGGGGTGTTCAGTGCTGCAAATGGAAATGGTGAAGAACTTTTAGATTTATGTGCTGAAAAGGGCTAGTGATTGGGAATACCTGGTTTAAAAAGAGAGATATACATAAGTATACGTATGTATGTAGGAGAGATGGCCAGAGAGCATTATTGGATTATGTGTTAATTGATAGGCGCGCGAAAGAGAGACTTTTGGATATTAATGTGCTGAGAGGTACAACTGGAGAGATATCTGATCATTATCTTGTGGAGGCGAAGGTGAAGATTTGTAGAGGTTTTCAGAAAAGAAGAGAGAATGCTGAGGTGAAGAGAGTGGTGATAGTAAGTGAGCTTGGGAAGAAGACTTGTGTGAGGAAGTACCAGGAGAGACTAAGTACAGAATGGAAAAAGGTGTGAACAAAGGACGTAAGGGTAGTAGGGGACGAATGGGATGTATATAGTGAAGCAGTAATGGCTTGTGCAAAAGATGCTTCTGGCATAAGAAGCGTGGGAGGTGGGCAGATTAGAAAGGGGAGTGAGTGGTGAGATAAAGAAGTAAGATTATTAGTGGAAGAGAAGAGAGAGACATTTGGATGATTTTTTGCAGGGAAATAGTGCAAATAGTGCAAATAGTGCAAATAAAAGAAAGAGGCAGGAGGTCAAGAGAAAGGTGCAAGAGGTGAAAAATAGGGGAAATGAGAGTTGAGGTGAGAGAGTATCATTAAATTTTAGGGAAAATAAAAAGATGTTTTAGATGGTGGTAAATAAAGTGCGTAAGACAAGGGAACAATTGGGAACATCAGTGAAGAGGACTAATAGGGAGGTGATAAGAGGTAGTGGTGATGTGAGAAGGAGATGGAGTGAGTATTCTGAAGGTTTATTGAATGTGTTTGATGATAGAGAGACAGATATAGGGTGTTTAGGTCGAGTTGGTGTGCAAAGTGAGAGGGTTAGGAAGAATGATTTGGTAAACAGAGAAGAGGTAGTAAAAGCTTTGCGGAAGACGAAAGCCGGCAAGGCAGCGGGTTTGGATGGTATTGCAGTGGAATTTATTAAAAAATGGGGTGACTGTACTGTTGACTGGTTGGTAAGGTTATTTGATGTACGTATGACTCATGATGAGGTGCCTGAAGACTGGCGGAATGCTTGTATAGTGCCATTGTACAATAGTAAAGGGGATAAGAGTGAGTGCTAGAATTACAGAATCATAGGTTTGTTGAGTTTTCCTGGGAAATTATATGGAAGGGTATTGATTGAGAGGGTGAAGGCATGCACAGAGCATCAGATTGGGGAAGAACAGTGTAGTTTCAGAAGCGGTAGAATGTGTGGATCAGGTGTTTGCTTTGAAAAATGTACGTGAGAAATACTTAGAAATGCAAATGGATTTGTATGTAGCATTTATGGATTTGGAGAAGGCATATGATATAGTTGATAGAGATGATCTGTGGAAGGTATTAAGAATATATGGTGTGGGAGGCAAGTTGTTAGAAGCAGTGAAAAGTTTTTATCGAGGATGTAGGGCATGTGTACGTGTAGGAAGAGCGGAAAGTGATTGGCTCTCAGTGAATGTAGGTTTGCGGCAGGGGTGTGTGGTGTCTCCATGGTTGTTTAATTTGTTTATGAATGAGGTTGTTAGGGAGGTGAATGCAAGAATTTTGGAAAGAGGGGCAAGTATGAAGTCTGTTGGGGATGAGAGAGCTTGAGAAGTGAGTCAGTTGTTGTTCTCTGATGATACAGCGCTGGTGGCTGATTCATGTGAGAAACTGCAAAAGCTGGTGACTGAGCTTGGTAAAGTGTGTGAAAGAAGAAAGCTGAGAGTAAATTTGAATAAGAGCAAGGTTATTAGGTACAGTAGGGATGAGGGTTAAGTCAATTGGGAGGTAAGTTTGAATGGAGAAAAACTAGAGGATGTGAAGTTTTTTAGATATCTGGGAGTGGATTTGGCAGCGGATGGAACCATGGAAGCGGAAATGAATCATAGGGTGGGGGAGGGGTCGAAAGTTCTGGGAGCGTTGAAGAATGTATGGAAGTCGAGAACATTATCACAGAAAGAAAAAATGGGTATGTTTGAAGGAATAGTGGTTCCAACAATTTTATATGGTTGCGAGGCGTGGGCTGTAGATAGAGTTGTGCGGAAGAGAGTGGATATACTAGAAATAAGATGTTTGAGGACAATTTGTGGCTGTTAGGTGGTTTGATCGAGTAAGTAATAATAGGGTAAGAGAGATGTGTGGTAATAAAAAGAGTGCGGTTGAGAGAGCAGAAAAGGGTGTATTGAAATGGTTTCTTCACATGGAGAGAATGAGTGAGGAAAGATTGACCAAGAGGATATATGTGTCGGAGGTGGAGGGAACGAGGAGAAGTGGGAAACCAAATTGGAGGTGGAGAGATGGAGTGAAAAATATTTTCAGTGATCGGGGCCTGAACATCCAGGAGGTTGAAAGGCGTGCAAGGAATAGAGTGAATTGGAATGATGTGGTATATCAGGGTCTACGTGGTGTCAATGGATTGAACCAGGGCATGTGAAGTGTTTGGGTAAACCATAGAAAGTTCTGTGGGGCGTGGATGTGGAAAGGGAGCTGTGGCTTCGGTGCATTATACATTACAGCTAGAGACTGAGTGTGATTGAATGTGGCACTTGTCTTTTCCTAGCTCTACCTCGTGCACATGCGGGGGGAGGGGGTTGTTATTTCATTTGTGGCGGTTTGGCGATGGAAATGAATAAAGGCAGACAATATGAATTATGTACATTTGTATATATGTATATATCTGTATGTGCATATATATGTATACGTTGAGATGTTTAGGTATGTATATTTGCGTGTGTGGACGTGTATGTATATACATGTGTATATGGGTGGGTTGAGCCATGTTTCGTATGTTTCTTTGCGCTATCTCGCTAACGCGGGAGACAGCTAGAAAGTAATATATATATATATATATATATATATATATATATATATATATATATATATATATATATATATATATATATATATATATATATATATATGTATATATATGTGGGGAAGGGGGCGAGAATTCTGGGAGCCTTGACGAATGTATGGAAGTCGAGAACATTATCTCGGAAAGCAAAAATGGGTATGTTTGAAGGAATAGTGGTTCAAACAATGTTGTATGGTTGCGAGGCGTGGGCTATGGATAGAGTTGTGCGCAGGAGGATGGATGTGCTGGAAATTAGATGTTTGAGGACAATATGTGGTGTGAGGTGGTTTGATCGAGTAAGTAACGTAAGGGTAAGAGAGATGTGTGGAAATAAAAAGAGCGTGGTTGAGAGAGCAGAAGAGGGAATTTTGAAATGGTTCGGGCACATGGAGAGAATGAGTGAGGAAAGATTGACCAAGAGAATATATGTGTCGGAGGTGGAGGGAACGAGGAGAAGAGGGAGACCAAATTGGAGGTGGAAAGATGGAGTGAAAAAGATTTTGTGTGATCGGGGCCTGAACATGCAGGAGGGTGAAAGGAGGGCAAGGAATAGAGTGAATTGGAGCGATGTGGTATACCGGGGTTGACGTGCTGTCAGTGGATTGAATCAAGGCATGTGAAGCGTCTGGGGTAAACCATGGAAAGCTTTGTAGGTATGTATATTTGCGTGTGTGGACGTATGTATATACATGTGTATGGGGGTGGGTTGGGCCATTTCTTTCGTCTGTTTCCTTGCGCTACCTCGCAAACGCGGGAGACAGCGACAAAGCAAAAAAAAAAAAGAATATACATACATATATATATACTTTCTAAAATGGGAAACAGAAGAAGGAGTCACGCGGGGAGTGCTCATCCTCCTCGAAGGCTCAGATTGGGGTGCCTAAATGTGTGTGGATGTAATCAAGATGTGAAAAAAGGAGAGATAGGTAGTATGTATGGGGAAAGGAACCTAGATGTTTTGGCTCTGAGTGAAATGAAGCTCAAGGGTAAAGGGGATGAGTGGTTTGGGAATGTCTTGGGAGTAAAGTCGGGGGTTAGTGAGAAAACAAAAGCAAGGGAAGGAGTAGCAATACTCCTGAAACAGGAGTTGTGGGAGTATGTGATAGAATGTAAGAAAGTAAATTCTCGATTAATATGGGTAAAACTGAAAGTTGATGGAGAGATGGGTGATTATTGGTGCATATGCACCTGGGCATGAGAAGAAAGATCATGAGAGGTAAGTGTTTTGGGAGCAGCTGAATGAGTGTGTTAGTGGTTTTGATGCACGATACCTGGTTATAGTGATGTGGCAGTTGAGGGAATGATTGGTATACATGGGGTGTTCAGTGTTGTAAATGGAAATGGTGAAGAGCTTGTAGATTTATGTGCTGAAAAAGGACTGATGATTGGGAATACCTGGTTTAAAAAGCGAGATATACATAAGTATACTTATGTAAGTAGGAGAGATGGCCAGAGAGTGTTATTGGATTACGTGTTAATTGACAGGCGCGCGAAAGAGAGACTTTTGGATGTTAATGTGCTGAGAGGTGCAACTGGAGGGATGTCTGATCATTATCTTGTGGAGGCTAAGGTGAAGATTTGTATGAGTTTTCAGAAAAGAGGAGTGAATGTTGGGGTGAAGAGGGTGGTGAGAGTAAGTGAGCTTGGGAAGGAGACTTGTGTGAGGAAGTACCAGGAGAGACTGAGTACAGAATGGAAAAAGGTGAGAACAATGGAAGTAAGGGGAGTGGGGGAGGAATGGGATGTATTTAGGGAATCAGTGAAGGATTGCGCAATAGATGCTTGTGGCATGAGAAGAGTGGGAGGTGGGTTGATTAGAAAGGGTAGTGAGTGGTGGGATGAAGAAGTAAGAGTATTAGTGAAAGAGAAGAGAGAGGCATTTCGACGATTTTTGCAGGGAAAAAATGCAATTGAGTGGGATTTGTATAAAAGAAAGAGACAGGAGGTCAAGAGAAAGGTGCAAGAGGTGAAAAAAAGGGCAAATGAGAGTTGGGGTGAGAGAGTATCATTAAATTTTCGGGAGAATAAAAAGATGTTCTGGAAGGAGGTAAATAAAGTGCGTAAGACAAGGGAGCAAATGGGAACTTCAGTGAAGGGCGCAAATGGGGAGGTGATAACAAGTAGTGGTGATGTGAGAAGGAGATGGAGTGAGTATTTTGAAGGTTTGTTGAATGTGTTTGATGATAGAGTGGCAGATATAGGGTGTTTTGGTCGAGGTGGTGTGCAAAGTGAGAGGGTTAGGGAAAATGATTTGGTAAACAGAGAAGAGGTAGTAAAAGCTTTGCGGAAGATGAAAGCCGTCAAGGCAGCAGGTTTGGATGGTATTGCAGTGGAATTTATTAAAAAAGGGGGTGACTGTATTGTTGACTGGTTGGTAAGGTTATTTAATGTATGTATGACTCATGGTGACGTGCCTGAGGATTGGCGGAATGCGTGCATAGTGCCATTGTACAAAGGCAAAGGGGATAAGAGTGAGTGCTTAAATTACAGAGGTATAAGTTTGTTGAGTATTCCTGGTAAATTATATGGGAGGATATTGATTGAGAGGGTAAAGGCATGTACAGAGCATCAGATTGGGGAAGAGCAGTGTGGTTTCAGAAGTGGTAGAGGATGTGTGGATCAGGTGTTTGCCTTGAAGAATGTATGTGAGAAATACTTAGAAAAGCAAATGGATTTGTATGTAGCATTTATGGATTTGGAGAAGGCATATGATAGAGTTGATAGAGATGCTCTGTGGAAGGTATTAAGAATATATGGTGTGGGAGGCAAGTTGTTAGAAGCAGTGAAACGTTTTTATCGAGGATGTAAGGCATGTGTACGTGTAGGAAGTGAGGAAAGTGATTGGTTCTCAGTGAATGTAGGTTTGCGGCAGGGGTGTGTGATGTCTCCATGGTTGTTTAATTTGTTTATGGATGGGGTTGTTAGGGAGGTAAATGCAAGAGTTTTGGAAACAGAGGCAAGTATGAAGTCTGTTGGGGATGAGAGAGCTTGGGAAGTGAGTCAGTTGTTGTTCGCTGATGATACAGCGCTGGTGGCTGATTCATGTGAGAAACTGCAGAAGCTGGTGACTGAGTTTGGTAAAGTGTGTGAAAGAAGAAAGTTAAGAGTAAATGTGAATAAGAGCAAGGTTATTAGGTACAGTAAGGTTGAGGGTCAAGTCATTTGGGAGGTGAGTTTGAATGGAGAAAAACTGTAGGAAGTGAAGTGTTTTAGATATCTGGGAGTGGATCTGGCAGCGGATGGAACCATGGAAGCGGAAGTGGATCATAGGGTGGGGGAGGGGGCGAAAATTCTGGGAGCCTTGAAGAATGTGTGGAAGTCGAGAACATTATTTCGGAAAGCAAAAATGGGTATGTTTGAAGGAATAGTGGTTCCAACAATGTTGTATGGTTGCGAGGCGTGGGCTATGGATACAGTTGTGCGCAGGAGGATGGATGTGCTGGAAATGAGATGTTTGAGGACAATGTGTGTTGTGAGGTGGTTTGATCGAGTAAGTAACGTAAGGGTAAGAGAGATGTGTGGAAATAAAAAGAGCGTGGTTTAGAGAGCAGAAGAGGGTGTTTTGAAATGGTTTGGGCACATGGAGAGAATGAGTGAGGAAAGACTGACCAAGAGAATATATGTGTCGGAGGTGGAGGGAACGAGGAGAAGAGGGAGACCAAATTGGAGGTGGAAAGATGGAGTGAAAAAGATTTTGTGTGATCAGGGCCTGAACATGCAGGAGGGTGAAAGGAGGGCAAGGAATAGAGTGAATTGGAGCGATGTGGTATACCGGGGTTGACGTGCTGTCAGTGGATTGAATCAAGGCATGTGAAGCGTCTGGGGTAAACCATGGAAAGCTGTGTAGGTATGTATATTTGCGTGTGTGGACGTATGTATATACATGTGTATGGGGGTGGGTTGGGCCATTTCTTTCGTCTGTTTCCTTGCGCTAACTCGCAAACGCGGGAGACAGCGAGAAAGCAAAAAAAAAAAAAAAAAAAATTTATATATATATATATATATATATATATATATATATATATATATATACGATTTTTGCAGGGAAAAAATGCAATTGAGTGGGAGATGTATAAAAGAAAGAGACAGGAGGTCAAGAGAAAGGTGCAAGAGGTGAAAAAAAGGGCAAATGAGAGTTGGGGTGAGAGACTATCAGTAAATTTTAGGGAGAATAAAAAGATGTTCTGGAAGGAGGTAAATAGGGTGCGTAAGACAAGGGAGCAAATGGGAACTTCAGTGAAGGGCGTA
>NC_092234.1:74107560-74132560 GCF_036320965.1 Panulirus ornatus
CTGGATACAGGAACTACCAAAATCTGGATACAGGAACTACCAGACTCTGGATACAGGAACTACCAAAATCTGGATACAGGAACTACCAAAATCTGGATACAGGAACTACCAAAATCTGGATACATGAACTACCAGACTCTGGATACAGGAACTACCAAAATCTGGATACAGGAACTACCAAAATCTGGATGCAGGAACTACCAAAATCTGGATACAGGAACTACCAGAATCTGGATGCAGGAATTACCAAAATCTGGATACAGGAACTACCAGAATCTGGATACAGGAACTACCAAAATCTGGATACAGGAACTACCAGAATCTGGATACAGGAATTACCAAAATCTGGATAGAGGAACTACCAGAATCTGGATACAGGAACTACCAGAATCTGGATACAGGAACTACCAGAATCTGGATACAGGAACTACCAAAATCTGGATACAGGAACTACCAAAATCTGGATACAGGAACTACCAGACTCTGGATACAGGAACTACCAAAATCTGGATACAGGAACTACCAAAATCTGGATGCAGGAACTACCAAAATCTGGATACAGGAACTACCAGAATCTGGATGCAGGAACTACCAAAATCTGGATACAGGAACTACCAGAATCTGGATGCAGGAACTACCAAAATCTGGATACAGGAACTACCAAAATCTGGATGCAGGAACTACCAAAATCTGGATACAGGAACTACCAGAATTTGGATGCAGGAACTACCAGAATCTGGATACAGGAACTACCAAAATCTGGATGCAGGAACTACCAGAATCTGGATACAGGAACTACCCTGATGACACAGCCACTCAATCAAAATCTGATAGCCCAACTACTGTCAACCAACATTTGATTCAACCAGTCAACTAATCCATGATGACTCAACCACATAACCGATTTCTGATGGCTCAGCCAGTCAAACAGTCCCCAGTGACTCAACCTTTGCCCTCCAGACCCTGATATCTTTCCCACTGTTAACTAGTCCCTAATGACTGAACCAATGTCAACCGGTTTCTGATGAATCAACCGCTGTAAACCAATCCCTAATGACTCGACCAATGTCAACCAGTTTGTGATGACTCGACCACTGTCAATAAGTTTCTAATGACTCAACTACTGTCAACCAGTCCCTGATGACTTAGATACTGTTAGACAGGTTCTGCACACACACACACACACACTCACAGTTGATTCAAGGCTATGAGGATGGGACACAGTGAGAGATGACCTTGACGATAATATTATCTCGCTGGAAATATGCTGCAAGACTGTGATTGTGGGAGATACTGCAAGAGTTGACACCAGCCTTCCTACCGCCATTGTCTCACATTACTAGAGGAAACAAACTGTCTGCTGGTCAAAGTAGGAGAATAACATTCAAGTTCATGGATAACGAAATTTTCAGCGAACAGTTTGCATCCTACGTAAGGCCAGCACTAGAACATACTTCTTAAGTTTGGTCACCGCACTTGAGGTAGCACATAGATCTTGTGGAGAAGATCCATGCGAGGGCTCAAAGATGGTACCAGAATGAACAGAGCTGAGTTACAGGAGAAAATTAGAGGCTTAAATATCTTTACCACGGAAGAAAGAAGAATAAGGTATGATCTGATCACATCTTTTATACCATGGAAGAAAGAAGAGTAAGGTATGATCTGATCACATCTTTTATACCACGGAAGAGAGAACAGTAAGGTATGATCTGATCACATCTATACCATAGAAGAAAGAAGAGTAAGGTATGACCTGATCACATGTTTGATGATGTCGGTAATGAACAGTTTGAGAGACGCCATGAGAGAAGAGCCAGGAGTGATTAAGAAACCTATGAGAAAAGATGCAAAGAAATACCTTCTAGTATGAGTAGTGGATGGATGGAAGGAAGTGAGTGATGATGTTGTAAGTGTGGTCTGTATGCAAAAGATGTATGATAGTACAGAAAGTTCAAATATGGGTCTTCACGAGCGTAAAACTGCCATCCATGTGCATATGAGTTTATATAGGAAATTATAATTATAAACTGTCTGACCTGCATCTGGTACAAACCACAAACCAAAAATTTTTCTTTATCCCCTTCCACCGGCTGCCTCTCTTGAACCCCTCCCCCCGGGTAGAGTTTATGTGGGGGTGAGGGGTGGGGGGTGGGGGGTGGGGGTGGGGGGTGTTGTGGTGGTGGTGGTGGAGAGAATTATGGCTGTATAAATTTGTCGTGGACGTCAGACCACCACCAACATCACACAGGAGGAAGAGTAAAGGGAGCGCTCATCTCTCTCTCTCTCTCTCTCTCTCTCTCTCTCTCTCTCTCTCTCTCTCTCTCTCTCTCTCTCTCTCTCTCTCTCTCTCTCTCTCTCTCTCTATCTCTCTATCTATCTATCTATCTATCTATCTATCTATCTATCTATCTTTCTATTTATCTATATATCTATCTATCAATCTATCTCAACCATAAGTTTTTTCCTAGGAGGATCGTGAGAGGTGAAAGAGAGGAAAAGAGAAGAGACGTAGTTAAGATCACTGTGCACTGAGTGAAGGAAAGGAACGGTGTGAAGATGGAAGGGAAAGGAAAGAAAAGATTGCTGGACGGAAACAGAGAGAATAGCGATGAACAAAGTTATCGTGGTCCAAGACTCACGCTGTGTCCTGAGCTGTGATACAGGCGTAAGTTGTACAGGGAGAGGTGGGTTGTGTGTGTTGGGGGAGGTGAGGCAGTGTTGAGAACGTGCTTCGTGAGACGTAGGGAGTGGTGCTTTTATAGATAAACAGACCGTTGCACAGGGAGCCAAACAGACAGATGCGCCTTAAGGCAGAGATAAACGACCGGAATGTGTGGATAACAAGGGAGAAGGCTGATATAGAAACGTGATAATGTACAGATCAGAGTAGACTCGTATATACAATAGACAGACAGCTAGACGGGTGTAACTGTATTTACACAGACAAACGAAGGTATCAAGATGCAGAGGAAAAAATTTGAGTCAGATGGATAATGAGAAAGAATCTAGGGACGGAGAGACTTGGTGATGTACAGACAGACAGGTTGTTATACAGACAGACAGATGGGTGTATCAGAAGATAGACAGCCAGACAAAGGGTTGAATTCGACTAAGGGAATGACACAGTCATGGACGGGGACAGACAGCAAAATGACGGATGTTAAGTGAGGCATTTAGTGGTGGGTATTGATGGCGTCTGAAGACGCCTCCATGGGCCGTGATGCAGGGGGTCCCTGACACCTGATGGAGTGATGGAAAAGGAGGAGCTCCTCTGGTGGAAGAGCGATAAAGTATTGATGATGGAAGGATGACTTCTGATGGAGTGACCTCTGGAAGAGGAAGGGGTGTTACCTGTGTTGGAGACGAAACGTTGGTCATGGAGGACGAGTCAAGGTGAGTTTTGATGGAAGCGTAACGAGACGCTTGTCTATGTTGGAGGAGGAGAGATGGTAGACTGTTGACGATTGCTGAAGACAGAGGGTAAGCGTAGTGTCGGTAATTCCAGTTGTGATGGAATTGTGGTGATAGTTGGAGGAGAAGATGTAATATCGCTGGTGATTATTAGAGAACGAAGAATTGCACATTGATACTATAATGATGCGAGGATTAGCGAGGTGTTGATGAATGCTGGAGGAGAATGAAGGGAGGAGGAGGAAGACGACACGGGTGGAAGGAGTCGCGTCTCCCCGTCACAAAAGCTTTAAGAAGGGAAGGTGAGCGTGACTGTTGAGGGGTAGAGGAGGAAGGGAACGGAAGTGATCAGTGAAGACGAAGGAGAAATAAGAAAAAAATGAAAGAAGTAGAAACGCAAGCAACGAAAAAGGGAAAATATACAGATGTTTATGTATATTATACGGAAGTAGACAAGAAATTGGAATAAAGAGGGCGATAGAAAATGTACTGTTTACAGAAGTAATAAAGAAATTGGAATAAAGATGAAAGAATGGAATAAGTCGGCAGGGGAAGGGATGGTGAGGGCACAACAAGGGCTTACATGAAAGAGAGACGTAACGCAAAGATGAGAGTGGATAATATGACTCAAGCGTCTGGAGGAGAGGGAGAAGACCAGCCTGAGGTGACGTGACTGAGGATCAGAGGAAGGCTTCACTGCCCTCATGAAGAAGAAACTTCTTCAAGCACTACTTTTGATAGTAATTTGAGATATTGATAAGATGTATGAACAGAGACGATTACTAGCTATGTTCTGCTGCGTTTTACGCTTAGATGAATAGATTAAGGCGTAAGTTACAATAGTGAAGGGAAAGCATGAAGGTGGTGGGTAATAGATTGAAGATTGAGATGTTAGTATGAGGGAATAGATTCGTTATGGAGGATTTTGTCACTAGATAAGTAACATAACAAGGAAGGAAATGGGTAAGACATTTTGAGTAAGTGCAAATAGGTTGGAGGTTAATGGGTCTGAGATGACGGAAGTGGGTAAGATAAATTTACGAAAATATATATCATACGATAGAATGGGTAATGGATGACAGCAATGGATTTGAAGGAATAATAGGAAATCGATCCTCCATTCCTTACCTTGAAATCATCGGAAGCGCCTTAGCTGATTGCATTAAAGTTATTAAAACCAGGTAAACTTCAGAATGATATTACAGACAATATATGAAGTTAATGAAGTGCGGGACAAAAACCAAGTTGCAAAGAAGGTTCAGGATCAATACATAGTGAATGGATGAACTATGGAAGGGGGACGAAACACACACCCTTGTCATCTGATTCATTAACTATCACCTTAACTGTACAGATGAACTGATTGACTGGCTAACATAGTGACTCATTATCTAACATACTGACCTAGAGATTAACTGGTGGAATGAGTAAGAAGTTTTCGATTCATAGTTCAGGCCACACTTAGTTTAACTGAACAGCCCCTGAAAGTAGTTTTACCATCTTCTCTAATTCCCATTATGCACTCCAAGCCATATCACACTATGCAACAGTGCATCCCACAGTTCAGAAAGTCCAAGATTGAATTGTAAGAATCCACTCAAAGGGTAAATGTAAGCTTCTGCTGGTAAAGTGGACACGTTGGTATCAGCCGTAATGAAGTAGTTGATGGTGAGGCTAAACTAGCAATCCCTAGCAGTCTATGTACGAGAGTTATATCTCACAGTGATCTTATGGCAGAATGTATGATTGTGTCTGATGTAAACAGCAAGCTAAATGGGACTGCAAACCCCAAAGAATACCTACCTATAGAGGACAAAGAAAGACTATGAAGTATGGCTGTCTTCCTTCAACAGGAATCGCCGTTTTGGGCAATTCTTTGTCGACTGATGATTGGTCATAGTATGTTGAACAAGGTCACTATGTTAATCTCCAACTGCAGTATTAACATGGAAAGTGTAATAACAGAATGCCTTAAGCATGGGAGTCTCAGACTCAGGTATGATTTATCCATTAAAAATGGACATTTTTATATAAATATATTAATGTATGTAATCTGATGAACTTTTTTAAAAAGAAAAGAAAAATGGTAATTCAATATGGAGAGTTCTAAGTTTTTAGATACCTTTCTCTTCCAAAAAAAGGTTGAATAGCGTCTAGGTTCTAGTACCGTATATACTCCACAAAATCAGTTTTTAGATTGGATGATTGATTAATTGATTAGCTGGTTGATTAATTGGCTAACTAGTTCGTGGATGAATAGATAACATTTGACGTCCCATGAAAATGAGGAGTTTTTTGAATACCAGAAAGCTTCTGTATAAGACACAGTTCTGATCTGGAGGCAGCACGGGCCACGGCAGCCCACCTACACTTTACTCGGGTGTTAACCCTTCCCTCTGGCCAGGTCGATAGATGGGTACCTGGCTTAGGTTTGGTTCTGTGTGTGTGTGTGTGTGCGTGTGTGTGTGTGTGTGTGTGTGTGTGTGTGTGTGTGTTCATACATACATACATAGGAATGAGGACATGACACACTATATACTAGGTTGAGACGGGGCAATAAAAGTGTGAATCTCACTTACCGTAGTACACAAATAGTAATCACACACACACACACACACACACACACACACACACACATAATATTGGAAACACGAATATACAACACAGTTTTCCCAAGGCTCTACTTGCAATGGAGAACTTACGTATATACATCTCACTCGCGGCAGGGAAGGGGGGAGAGAGGGAGGGAGGCAGGGAGAGCCTGGGAGAGTTGTCAATACCTGAGATGGACTGCTGGGGTGAGGTGGGGGAGTTGTCCCTAGGGCGAGAGAGAAGGGGGGGGGGGGTCTTGTGTCACGTTAAGTCAAGATACTGTCCGATACCTGATGGAAAGGAGAGAAAATATTGAAGAATGGAAAGAGGAAACAAGAGGAAATATGATTAGTGAACAAAAGGGAAGAGAATCATTTTGTTTTAACTTGTCTTTCATTGAATGAATTATTGGTTGATATCATTGGGCACTATCATTATCATCCTTATAATCAATTTATTATCACCATCATTATCATTATTATCATTATCATTATTTTCATTATTATCATTATTGTTATTATCATTATTATCATTATCATTATTATCATTAATATTATTGTAATTTCTATGATCAAGGTGTTATGAAGTGGAACATGTCATCGTGCTGCGGTGGTGGGCCAGATTACGAGGTAGTCTCCCTCCCACCTGAGGTGTGGATGTGGTGGTCAACACATTCCTGGTTCCGGTTGGAGCGGGAGGATACCGTGCTGCTCAGTTCCATTGTGGCGTTGGGTTGGTGGTCTGCTGATTATATCTAAATCATCAGTTATGTATGTGCTTATTCATGGTGAATGCGCATCTCGACTTGTCCTATCTCCTTCCTTAACTACATTGTGCAGTGGGTGCGGTACCGACTGGGCGGTTCTGCCGTCACGTTGCTGCAGCACCCACTAAACATTTTCTGTATTCTTCCTTATGTATACATTATTTATCATCAATATGTATGTTGTTATATTTTCTGAATTCTTCCTTATGTATACATTATTTATTATCAATATGTGTTTCAGAAGTGGTAGAGGATGTGTGGATCAGGTGTTTGCTTTGAAGAATGTATGTGAGAAATACTTAGAAAAGCAAATGGATTTGTATGTAGCATTTATGGATCTGGAGAAGGCATATGATAGAGTTGATAGAGATGCTCTATGGAAGGTATTAAGAATATATGGTGTGGGAGGCAAGTTGTTAGAAGCAGTGAAAAGTTTTTATCGAGGATGTAAGGCATGTGTACGTGTAGGAAGAGAGGAAAGTGATTGGTTCTCAGTGAATGTAGGTTTGCGGCAGGGGTGTGTGATGTCTCCATGGTTGTTTAATTTGTTTATGGATGGGGTTGTTAGGGAGGTGAATGCAAGAGTTTTGGAAAGAGGGGCAAGTATGAAGTCTGTTGGGGATGAGAGAGCTTGGGAAGTGAGTCAGTTGTTGTTCGCTGATGATACAGCGCTGGTGGCTGATTCATGTGAGAAACTGCAGAAGCTGGTGACTGAGTTTGGTAAAGTGTGTGAAAGAAGAAAGTTAAGAGTAAATGTGAATAAGAGCAAGGTTATTAGGTACAGTAGGGTTGAGGGTCAAGTCAATTGGGAGGTGAGTTTGAATGGTAAAAACTGGAGGAAGTGAAGTGTTTTAGATATCTGGGAGTGGATCTGGCAGCGGATGGAACCATGGAAGCGGAAGTGGATCATAGGGTGGGGGAGGGGGCGAAAGTTCTGGGAGCCTTGAAGAATGTGTAGAAGTCGAGAACATTATCTCGGAAAGCAAAAATGGGTATGTTTGAAGGAATAGTGGTTCCAACAATGTTGTATGGTTGCGAGGCGTGGGCTATGGATAGAGTTGTGCGCAGGAGGATGGATGTGCTGGAAATGAGATGTTTGAGGACAATGTGTGGTGTGAGGTGGTTTGATCGAGTAAGTAACGTAAGGGTAAGAGAGATGTGTGGAAATAAAAAGAGCGTGGTTGAGAGAGCAGAAGAGGGTGTTTTGAAATGGTTTGGTCACATGGAGAGAATGAGTGAGGAAAGATTGACCAAGAGGATATATGTGTCGGAGGTGGAGGGAACGAGGAGAAGAGGGAGACTAAATTGGAGGTGGAAAGATGGAGTGAAAAAGATTTTGTGTGATCGGGGCCTGAACATGCAGGAAGGTGAAAGGAGGGCAAGGAATAGAGTGAATTGGAGCGATGTGGTATACCGGGGTTGACGTGCTGTCAGTGGATTGAATCAAGGCATGTGAAGCGTCTGGGGTAAACCATGGAAAGCTGTGTAGGTATGTATATTTGCGTGTGTGGACGTATGTATATACATGTGTATGGGGGTGGGTTGGGCCATTTCTTTCGTCTGTTTCCTTGCGCTACCTCGCAAACGCGGGAGACAGCGACAAAGCAAAAAAAAAAAAAAAAAAAGTGTTGCTATATTTTCTGTATTCTTCCTTATGTATACATTATTTATTATCAATATGTATGTTGTTATATTTTCTGTATTCTTCCTTATGTATACATTATTTATTATCAATATGTATGTTGCTATATTTTCTGTATTCTTCCTTATGTATACATTATTTATTATCAATATGTATGTTGTTATATTTTCTGTATTCTTCCTTATGTATACATTATTTATTATCAATATGTATGTTGCTATATTTTCTGTATTCTTCCTTATGTATACATTATTTATTATCAATATGTATGTTCCTATATTTTCTGTATTCTTCCTTATGTATACATTATTTATTATCAATATGTATGTTGCTATATTTTCTGTATTCTTCCTTATGTATACATTATTTATTATCAATATGTATGTTGCTATATTTTCTGTATTCTTCCTTATGTATACATTATTCATTATCAATATGTATGTTGCTATATTTTCTGTATTCTTCCTTATGTATACATTATTTATTATCGATATGTATGTTGTTATATTTTCTGTATACTTCCTTATGTATACATTATTTAATATCAATATGTATGTTGCTATATTTTCTATATTCTTCCTTATGTATACATTATTTATTATCAATATGTATGTTGCTATATTTTCTGTATTCTTCCTTATGTATACATTATTCATTATGTATATGTATGTTGCTATATTTTCTGTATTCTTCCTTATGTATACATTATTTATTATCAATATGTATGTTGCTATATTTTCTGTATTCTTCCTTATGTATACATTATTTATTATCAATATGTATGTTGCTATATTTTCTGTGTTATTCCTTATGTATACATTATTTATTATCAATATGTATGTTGTTATATTTTCTGTATTCTTCCTTATTTTTTTTTTTGTCGCTGTCTCCCGCGTTTGCGAGGTAGCGCAAGGAAACAGACGAAAGAAATGGCCCAACCCACCCCCATACACATGTATATACATACGTCCACACACGCAAATATACATATCTACACAGCTTTCCATGGTTTACCCTAGACGCTTCACATGCCCCGATTCAATCCACTGACAGCACGTCAACCCCGGTATACCACATCGCTCCAGTTCACTCTATTCCTTGCCCTCCTTTCACCCTCCTGCATGTTCAGGCCCCGATCACACAAAATCTTTTTCACTCCATCTTTCCACCTCCAATTTGGTCTCCCTCTTCTCCTCGTTCCCTCCACCTCCGACACATATATCCTCTTGGTCAATCTTTCCTCACTCATTCTCTCCATGTGCCCAAACCATTTCAAAACACCCTCTTCTGCTCTCTCAACCACGCTCTTTTTATTTCCACACATCTCTCTTACCCTTACGTTACTTACTCGATCAAACCACCTCACACCACACATTGTCCTCAAACATCTCATTTCCAGCACATCCATCCTCCTGCGCACAACTCTATCCATAGCCCACGCCTCGCAACCATACAACATTGTTGGAACCACATACATTATTTATTATCAATATGTATGTTGCTATATTTTCTGTATTCTTCCTTATGTATTCATTATTTACTATCAATATGTATGTTGCTATATTTTCTGTATTCTTCCTTATGTATACATTATTTATTATCAATATGTATGTCGTTATATTTTCTGTATTCTTCCTTATATATACATTATTTATTATCAATATGTATGTTGCTATATTTTCTGTATTCTTCCTTATATATACATTATTTATTATCAATATGTTTGTAGTTACTTTATAGGGACAAGACTGCAAGTCAAAATCACATAGGGTTGCAGGCCTCGTGGCCTTCCTTATAGGTCGACGGCCGTAAAACCCAACAAGCAAGTAAGCAAACCATGATATGTTTGTAGATTTTCCACTGAAAATTGCAAAATTGCGTTGCAAAATACGTCCCTGTAGTACTGATTCTAGATCCTTCTCCCAGCTGACCTAACCTCTAAATTCCTCGAGATGATTATTTCGTTAGTTTGTTTTACTTGTCTTAGAATGCTACCTTGAAAGTTTAGTCTTAAAATGATATTCAGTAATGAAGCATTGTGGAGTGATTAAACTAGTAATTTCAGTAGTTTTCTCTGCACGTCATGGCGTAGTTAGCAGAGGGGAATGACTGCTTCCACAGTGTCTTTAGTTTCTCCATTGTCCTAGTAGGCTGTAGAGCCCTCTGTGGTGGGGCGTTGCTAGGCCTTTCCAGATCACCTGCTGCCTCAAGCCTAGCCTCACCTCCCGGCCCCTGTCTGCTGCACCCGCAGACAGTGTCTGCAGAGGAGGGTAGTTATTGAACATGAGATAGCTGAGTGAACTGCTGGATCATATGTGTTTCCCTTTTCGTGTGGTAGTAATGTGGCCATCTGACAACGAGCTGCAGTTTATGTCTTGAAATGATCGCATGACAAAATCATCTCCCAATGACCTCAGTACTAGAGAAAATTAGATTAAAGAAAAAGGAGAGCTTTGCAAGGTTATGACGAGGTAGTGTGTGGGTCTTAGTACCATTCATAGTGGAGATAAGGTGATTAACGTTATGGTCTTTGTGTAGTGTATCATAATGGGTGGAGATTTTGGTTGCATTGTGTTGTGGCCATAATGTTTATACAGGTTCCTGGCAGCGAGATCTCCCGGTGTGGATGCAATCATTTATTTTCCCCTCTGTTCATACTGTGTATGTGAGGGCCAGGTATGAACCACCCACAGAGTGTTGGGTGGGTGAGCTGGTCCACATATGAAGGTAACAGACGAACCTGGTGACCGGTAGCTGTTGCCTCCCTCAACCTTCTTGAACCCACTTATACTAACATATCTTTTCTTAACCTTATCATGAACTGGAGTGGCGTTAAGACTGTCAAATTGATGTATGTTCAAGGTATTAGATGCCGACCGTTTATCTTTTGATATTCAGATCCCATGAGTGATTTTGCAGTATTTTCTTGAATAATTAGATTCCCTATACAGAAGTGTAAAATCTACTGCTAAACAGATGTAAATGACAAGCTACCCTTCTTGAATATCTATATCGAAAGAAAAGGAAATGTTTTTCGTAATGTAGCGTTTCGCAAATGAATTTTACTGGTCTGTTAAATAAATCAATAAACTCTTACTTTCCATCTTTCAGCAGTATTTACGAGACGTTTCAATATTTCCTCTAAATGTCATAATTTATAAATCTACGCTTTCGTTCAGACACCTTTTTAACCAGCAGTTTTTCTAGAATTTTTCTAGATATTGTACTTGAGTAGGTAAGGAGGTGAATAAGTGAGGTAAAATAAGTGTTCCACGTCTCTGTAAATAATCAACTTTTTTGTTCATGTACATAACGTATAGCACCGATCTTGGCTTAAAGACGTTTAGCAGTTGATGATCATTGAATGTAACGATACTCATATACACACTGTGTGGAGGACGGGGTTTGCTTATTGCACTCCTGCTGCTTAGCTCAGCCACAGCGAATCTGGGGGAGACCACCACTGTTGTGTTAACCTGTCTCGTTTTGTGGTGAGAAATTCTGTAGACATTCATTACTAAATCATTACGCTTAACAAGTGTCACTGAGTCACACTGAACATTCATTTAAATCTATTTCTGAAGGGGGGGAGGTGGGTGGGGGTGGGGTGGGTATTAATACATTTGTTGTGACAGCAATGTTATTCTAATACTAATGAGTTGCCTCGTTTAGCTGTGATATTTCTATTGATTACGATTATCTCGGTTATCTGTGATATTTAGTTTGTTTATAGACGTGAAGTCCCAGATCAGTTTTCATACTGAATACAGAGGGAGAGAGACACAGGCAGGATCCCTGTGTGTCGAGAGTGTGGCTGACTATGGCAGTGTTGGAAGTCGTCAAAATTGTGGACTGAGTAATGAAACGTTCCCTGAGTTGTTGGATGGGAAGTGGACGTTGCCTCATTTGTTTTTATGACAGACTGACCATCATGTGCGCAACGGCATCTTTCATATATAACTTTGCATAAACATTATGCCGTAGTAGGTCTGTGTAATGAAATTCAAAAAGAAATAGAAGAGAAAATTGTCCCTTATCACTGGCAATCCAGAAAAAAATTTAGTTTTTTCGTTTTATAGTAGCTTATAAGGCACGGGGCAAGGCACGCCCTATTTATGGACATACTGGAAGGAAGGTAAAATAGAGCTTGTTTGGGGAAAATGGGAGGGCTTAATTTGAGCTTCGCAGGTGTGTGTTGTATGTGTGTGTGTGTGTGTGTGTGTGTGTGTGTGTGTGTGTAGACCTGACTCTTAAAGAAGTAAAGGTTAACCAAAGAAAGAACGAAAGACAGAAGACGGAAAAGAATTCTGTTGGTTTGAACCCTCGGTCATAGGGGATGGGACACACCCAGACACCTCAGGCAAGCAAAATAGCTGACGGAATACCTGTAAAACTGGGAGAAGAAAACAACATAGCTGCGGACAGAAGGGGTAGTCGAAAACATAAAATAACATGAGAGTTGATAAGCGGAAAGCTTGGATTCCACTCTGGCTAAGAGAGAATTAGAAGAAAATCCACTCTAAATAAGTGAGCGGTACCCGATACTGATCAAATTGAGCCCAATAGATATAATGTTGCTTTTTCATAAGACATATCTGAATTATCTGCACAACACCGGAGTTTTTGGGGAGCATATCATGTGTTAATTGTGTGGGGCTCCCAATATTTTGATATTCAATAGTGAGGAATAAAGACAAAATAAAGGAGTACATAGTTACAAATTGCGTCTTTCGCCAGTTAAATAAAAACACACTTCATGACACTCGAGCTGCTTCAGATCTGAATGCCAAAACGAGCAAGGAATTGATGCACTCCTTTAGAATGGGGAGTTCTTTGACCTTACCATACTTCCCCCCTTCCAATAACGATAAAACAACCTTACCGACTGACTTTTCAGTCGCTGTATAACTACATGCAGGAGGAGTACCATAACACGCCTGAGGCTGAAGTTATATAAACTGCAGAAGCTGGTGACTAAGTTTGGTAAAGTGTGTGAAAGAAGAAAGTTAAGAGTAATTGTGAATAAGAGCAACGTTATTAGGTACAGTAGGGTTGAGGGTCAAGTAAATTGGGCGGTAAGTTTAAATAGAGAAAAACTGGAGGAAGTGAAGTGCTTTAGATATCTGGGAGTGGACCTGGCAGCGGATGGAACCATGGAAGCAAAAGAGAATCATAGGGTGGGGGAGGGGACGAATATCCTGGGAGCCTTCAAGAATGTGTGGAAGTCGAGAACATTATCTCGGAAAGCAAAAATGGGTATGTTTGAAGGAATAGTGGTTCCAACAATGTTGTATGGTTGCGAGGCGTGGGCTATGGATAGAGTTGTGCGCAGGAGGGTGGATGTGCTGGAAATGAGATGTTTGAGGACAATATGTGGGGTGAGATGGTTTGATCGAGTAAGAAATGTAAGGGTAAGAGAGATGTGTGGAAATAAAAAGAGCGTGGTTGAGAGAGCAGAAGAGGGTGTTATGAAATGGTTTGGGCACATGGAAAGAATGAGTGAGGAAATATTGACCAAGAGGATATATGTGTCGGAGGTGGAGGGAACGAGGAGAAGTGGGAGACAGAATTGGAGGTGGAAAGATGGAGTGAAAAAGATTTTGAGTGATCGCGCCCTGGGCATGCAGGAGGGTGAAAGGTGGGCAAGGAATAGAGTGAATTGGATCGATGTGGTATACCGGGGTCGACGTGCTGTCAATGGATTGAATCAGGGCATGTGAAGCGTCTGGAGTAAGCCATGGAAAGTTCAGTGGGGCCTGGATGTGGAAAGGGAGCTGTGGTTTCGGGCATTATTGCATGACAGCTCTAGACTGAGTGTGAACGAATGTGGCCTTTGTTGTCTTTCCCTAGCGCTACCTCGCACATATGAGAGGGGAGGGGGATGTTATTCCATATGTGGCGAGGTAGCGATGGGAATGAATAAAGGCAGACAGTGTGAATTGTGTGCATGTGTATATATGCATGTGTCTGTGTGTGTATATATGGGTATGTATATTTGCGTATGTATATGGGTATGTATATTTGCGTGTGTGTACGTGTATGTATATACATGTGTATGGGGGTGGGTTGGGCCATTTCTTTCGTCTGTTTCCTTGCGCTACCTCGGAAACGCGGGAGACAGCGACAAATCAAAATGAATATATATATATATATATATATATATATATATATATATATATATATATATATATATATATATCCCTGGAGATAGGCGAGAAAGAATACTTCCCACTCATTCCTTACGTGTCGTAGAAGGCGACTAAAATGGGGCGGGAGCGGTGGGCCAGATACTCTCCCCTCCTTGTATTTTAACTTTCTAAAAGGGGAAACAGAAGAAGGAGTCACGCGGGGATGTGCTCATCCTCCTCGAAGGCTCAGATTGGGGTGTCTAAATGTGTGTGGAGGTAACCAATATGAGAAAATAGGAGAGATAGGTAGTATATTTGAGGAAAGTAACCTGGATGTTTTGGCTCTGAGTGAAACGAAGCTCAAGGGTAAAGGGGAAGAGTGGTTTGGGAATGTCTTGGGAGTAAAGTCAGGGATTAGTTAGAGGACAAGAGCAAGGGAAGGAGTAACACTACTCCTGAAACAGGAGTTTTGGGAGTATGTGATAGAGTGTAAGAAAGTAAATTTTAGATTGATATGGGTAAAACTGAAAGTTGATGGACAGAGAAGGGTGATTATTGGTGCATATGCACCTGGCATAAGAAAGATCATGAGACCCAAGTGTCTTCGGAGCAGCTGAAAGAGTGTGTTAGTGGTTTTAATGCACAAGACCGGGTTATAGTGATGGGTGATTTAAATGCAAAGGTGAGTAATGTGGCAGTTGAGGGAATAATTGGTATACATAGGGTGTTCAGTGTTGTAAATGGAAATGGTGAGGAGCTTGTAGATTTATGTGCTGAAAAAGGACTGGTGATTGGGAATACCTGGTTTAAAAAGCGAGATATACATAAGTATACGTATGTAAGTAGGAGAGATGGCCAGAGGGCTATATTGGATTACGTGTTAATTGATAGGCGCGCGAAAGAGAGACTTTTGGATGTTAACGTGCTGAGAGGTGCAACTTGAGGGATGTCTGATCATTATCTTGTGGAGCCGAAGGTGAAGATTTGTAGGGGTTTTCAGAAAAGAAGAGAGAATGTTGGGATGAAGAGAGTGGTGAGAGTAAGTGAGCTTGGGAAGGAGACTTGTGTGAGGAATTACCAGGAGAGACTGAGTAGAGAATGGAAATAGGTGAAAACAAAGGAGGTAAGGGGAGTGGGGGAGGAATGGGATGTATTTAGGGAAGCAGTGATGGCTTGCGCAAAAGATGCTTGTGGCATGAGAAGCGTGGGAGATGGGTTGATTAGAAAGGGTAGTGAGTGGTGGGATGAAGAGGTAAGATTATTAGTGAAAGAGAAGAGAGAGGCATTTGGACAATTTTAGCAGGGAAAAAATGCAAATGAGTGGGAGATGTATAAAAGAAAGAGGCAGTAGGTTAAGGGAAAGGTACGGGAGGTGAAAAAGAGGGCAAATGAGAGTTGGGGGTGAAAGAGGATCATTAAATTTTAGGGAGAATAAAAAGATGTTTTGGAAGGAGGTAAATAAACTGCGTGATATAAGGGAGCAAATGGGAACTTCAGTGAAGGGGGCTAATGGGGAGGTAATAACATGTAGTGGTGATGTGAGAAGGAGATGGAGTGAATATTTTGAAGGTTTGTTGAATGTGTTTGATGATAGAGTGGCAGATATAGGGTGTTTTGGTCGAGGTGGTGTGCAAAGTGAGAGGGTTAGGGAAAATGATTTGGTAAACATAAAAGAGGTAGTAAAAGCTTTGCGGAAGATGAAAGCCGGCAAGGCAGCAGGTTTGGATGGTATTGCAGTGGAATTTATCAAAAAAGGGGGTGACTGCATCATTGACTGGTTGGTAAGGTTATTCAATGTATGTATGACTCATGGTGAGGTGCCTGCGGGTTGGCGGAATGCTTGCATAGTGCCATTGTGCAAAGGCAAAGGGGATAAGAGTGAGTGCTCAAAATACAGAGGTATAAGTTTGTTGAGTATTCCTGGTAAATTATATGGGAGGGTATTGATTGAGAGGGTGAAGGCACGTAGAGCATCAGATTGGGGAAGAGCAGTGTGGTTTCAGAAGTGGTAGAGGTTGTGTGGATCAGGTGTTTGCTTTGAAGAATGTATGTGAGAAATACTTAGAAAAGCAAATGGATTTGTATGTAGCATTTATGGATCTTGAGAACGCACATGATAGAGTTGATAGAGATGCTCTGTGGAAGGTATTACGAATATATGGCGTGGGAGGCAAGTTGTTAGAAGCGGTGAAAAGTTTTTATCGAGGATGTAATGCATGTGTTCGTGTAGGAAGAGAGGAAAGTGATTGGTTCTCAGTGAATGTAGGTTTGCGGTTGGGGTGTGTGATGTCTCCATGGTTGTTTAATTTGTTTATGGATGGGGTTGTTAGGGAGGTGAATGCAAGAGTTTTGGAAAGAGGGGCAAGGATGAAGTGTGTTGGGGATGAGAGAGCTTGGGAAGTGAGTCAGTTGTTGTTTGCTGATGATACAGCGCTGGTGGCTGATTCATGTGAGAAACTGCAGAAGCTGGTGACTGAGTTTGGTAAAGTGTGTGAAAGAAGAAAGTTAAGAGTAAATGTGAATAAGAGCAAGGTTATTAGGTACAGTAGGGTTGAGGGTCAAGTCAATTGGGAGGTGAGTTTGAATGGAGAAAAACTGGAGGAAGTGAAGTGTTTTAGATATCTGGGAGTGGATCTGGCAGCGGATGGAAACATGGAAGCGGAAGTGGATCATAGGGTGGGGGAGGGGGCGAAAATTCTGGGAGCCTTGAAGAATGTGTGGAAGTCGAGAACATTATCTCGGAAAGCAAAAATGGGTACGTTTGAAGGAATAGTGGTTCCAACAATGTTGTATGGTTGCGAGGCGTGGACTATGGATAGAGTTGTGCGCAGGAGGATGGATGTGCTGGAAATGAGATGTTTGAGGACAATGTGTGGTGTGAGGTGGTTTGATCGAGTAAGTAACGTAAGGGTAAGAGAGATGTGTGGAAATAAAAAGAGCGTGGTTGAGAGAGCAGAAGAGGGTGTTTTGAAATGGTTTGGTCACATGGAGAGAATGAGTGAGGAAAGATTGACCAAGAGGATATATGTGTCGGAGGTGGAGGGAACGAGGAGAAGAGGGAGACCAAATTGGAGGTGGAAAGATGGAGTGAAAAAGATTTTGTGTGATCGGGGCCTGAACATGCAGGAGGGTGAAAGGAGGGCAAGGAATAGAGTGAATTGGAGCGATGTGGTATACCGGGGTTGACGTGCTGTCAGTGGATTGAATCAAGGCATGTGAAGCGTCTGGGGTAAACCATGGAAAGCTGTGTAGGTATGTATATTTGCGTGTGTGGACGTATGTATATGCATGTGTATGGGGGTAGGTTGGGCCATTTCTTTCGTCTGTTTCCTTGCGCTACCTCGCAAACGCGGGAGACAACGACAAAGCAAAAAAAAAAAAAAATATATATATATATATATGTCAGTTGATATACATCGAAAAGACGAAGATAGGACCCCAATTGGGAAACATGCCATTGTCCAAATGGCGTTCTAGCTTCGTGTTTTCGATGTATGTCAAATAACTGTTATACTTTTATCTTGCGTCTCCCCTGATGATGTGATTATCACACGAAAGTGCGCTTAGAAACTTATCGTGTTTTATTTTCCCCGTGGAATCATAGGAATATCTTGACGCGCAAAATTATGATCCTTTCCAATATATATATATATATATATATATATATATATATATATATATATATATATATATATATATATATATATATATATATATATATCTATATATATATATATATATATATATATATATATATATATATATATATATATATATATATATATATATATATATATATATATATATATATATCTTATAAATCATACTTTCGTCTCATGAAATATGATAAAGAAATAAAAAATGACACTCGCTTTGGTATAATGGTATTGGCTTTCTTGTGAGGTCCCTGAAGACGTAAGACAGTGCCAACCAAGGTGGTGGTGTCAGCTGCTCGTGGTGAGAGATAGGAGCACCCTAACGAAAATTATTCTGGAGGAGTGAGATGTTTCCCTAAGTGCTAAAGAAGAAACAACCTTGACAAAGAGGATGCTGGAGGAATGTTTAACTTGAGGGCCAAGCGAGGAACACCCTGAAGAAGACGGTGCTGAGGAGGAAGGAAGGGTGATGCCATGGGCCACAGGAAGACGTGTGTGTATGTGTGTGTGTGTGTGTGTGTGTGTGTGTGTGACACCACACATGAGGTCGCCTCACCTTCCTGCCACAATATCCGCCGTCTGAGAACACTGGGGAAATCGGAAATTTTGATACCCGATAAGAAGCCACTCAACGAAGGTCTAGGTTATGGAAATGTCTCGAGAGGAAGGTTAAGTTGTGCACCATAACTCTGGTGGTGAGCTGAGCCGATTCCATGTGTTGGAAGTTCGGACGCAAGTGGAGACTATGAAGGAAGGAACTTGTTTTTAATTCAATCACTTTGCTTGTCACCTCAGAAGCTATGGCTTGTGCAAGACAATCTAGACCCGCAACACACTGGAGCGTGTAGTGTTATATAGGCGAATATAGGGCAAGTTTCTAAGGCGGACAATTGGTGTCATGTCATGGCATACTATGTTATACTATCATGTATGTGTCCTTCAATTATCAACCATGACACATGAAGTTATATGCTGATGATTAACGGTAAATAGGTACATGACTGAATTGAATGGGGATGTTAGTGTTAGTTTTTTTGCTGTCCCAAACTACTTTCCAGACACATTACATCTGCCATCAACTTAAACTGCCTTCATCATGCAAATGGTTTTACTTACATATAGGATTTCGTCAAGGCTATGTATCATTAATGGGGTTATTTAAAGATTCTTAAAGATGAAGTATTGCGCGAGGTAAGACTTAAATGGGAGTGTGTTGCACTACAGTGCTACTATCCCATGATAGAAAATAAAATCATAGGTGTTGCATGCAGATGATGCTTTTAGGTCAGCTGAATATAATGGAAAAATAGGCTCACTAGCAGGTCGTTTTGATGAGGTTCTGGAAAATAAAGGCACTGAAAGTACACGAGAAAAGGCAATGTTTTTTCTCTGAAAAAATGAACTGTCACAGAATAATGTCGGTTTCAGTGGAGAAGAATTAAGAGCTTGAGAGAATGTCTGCACTTTTCTAACTCATGTGAATAGAAGGAAAATGATCATACTAAATACTTGATATGTTACCATTGAATAAATTAATGAATATATATATATATATATATATATATATATATATATATATATATATATATATATATATATATATATATATATATATATATATATATATATATATATATATATATATATATATATATATATATTATATATATATATATATATATATATATATATATATATATATATATATATATATATATATATATATATATATATATATATATATATATGTATGTATGTTATGATATGTATGTTTTGGCTCTGAGTGAAACGAAGCTCAAGGGTAAAGGGGAAGAGTGGTTTGGGAATGTCTTGGGAGTAAAGTCAGGGGTTAGTGAGAGGACAAGAGCAAGGGAAGGAGTAACAGTACTCCTGAAACAGGAGTTGTGGAAGTATGTGATAGAATGTAAGAAAGTAAATTCTCGATTAATATGGGTAAAACTGAAAGTTGATGGAGAGAGATGGGTGATTATTGGTGCATATGCACCTGGGCATGAGAAGAAAGATCATGAGAGGCAAGTGTTTTGGGAGCAGCTGAATGAGTGTGTTAGTGGTTTTGATACACGAGACCGGGTTATAGTGATGGGTGATTTGAATGCAAAGGTGAGTAATGTGGCAGTTGAGGGAATAATTGGTATACATGGGGTGTTCAGTG
Source organism: Panulirus ornatus (assembly GCF_036320965.1). Lineage (NCBI taxonomy): Eukaryota > Metazoa > Arthropoda > Malacostraca > Decapoda > Palinuridae > Panulirus > Panulirus ornatus. The sequence goes on from NC_092234.1 coordinate 74,127,929, forward strand.
TTGTAAATGGAAATGGTGAAGAGCTTGTAGATTTATGTGCTGAAAAAGGACATATATATATATGTGTATATATATATATATATATATATATATATATATATATATATATATATATATATATATATATATATATATATATATATATATATATATATATATATATATATATATATATATATATATATATATATATATATATATATAATATATATATATATATATATATATATATATATATATATATATATATATATATATATATATATATATATATATATATATATATATATATATATATATATATATATATATATATATATATATATATATATATATATATATATATATATATATATATATATATATATATATATATATATATATATATATATATATATATATATATATATATATATATATATATATATATATATATATATATATATATATATATATATATATATATATATATATATATATATATATATATATATATATATATATATATATATATATATATATATATATATATATATATATATATATATATATATATATATATATATATATATATATATATATATATATATATATATATAAACATACATATATATAATTTTTTTTCTTTTTTTGCTTTGTCGCTGTCTCCCGCGTTTGCGAGGTAGCGCAAGGAAACAGACGAAAGAAATGGCCCAACCCACACCCATGCACATGTATATACATACGTCCACACACGCAAATATACATACCTACACAGCATTCCATGGTTTACCCCAGACGCTTCACATGCCCTGATTCAATCCACTGACAGCACGTCAACCCCGGTATACCACATCGATCCAATTCACTCTATTCCTTGCCCTCCTTTCACCCTCCTGCATGTTCAGGCCCCGATCGCAAAAAATCTTTTTCACTCCATCTTTCCACCTCCAATTTGGTCTCCCACTTCTCGTTCCCTCCACCTCCGACACATATATCCTCTTGGTCAATCTTTCCTCACTCATTATCTCCATGTGCCCAAACCATTTCAAAACACCCTCTTCTGCTCTCTCAACCACGCTCTTTTTATTTCCACACATCTCTCTTACCCTTACGTTACTTACTCGATCAAACCACCTCACACCACAAATTGTCCTCAAACATCTCATTTCCAGCACATCCATCCTCCTGCGAACAACTTTATCCATAGCCCACGCCTCGCAACCATACTACATTGTTGGAACCACTATTCCTTCAAACATACCCATTTTTGCTTTAAGAGATAATGTTCTCGACTTCCACACATTCTTCAAGGCTCCCAGGATTTTCGCCCCCTCCCCCACCTTATGATCCACTTCCGCTTCCATGGTTCCATCGCTGCCAGATCCACTCCCAGATATCTAAAACACTTTACTTCCTCCAGTTTTTCTCCACTCAAACTTACCTCCCAATTGAGTTGACCCTCAACCCTACTGTAGCTAATTACCTTGCTCTTATTCACATTTACTCTTAACTTTCTTCTTTCACACACTTTACCAAACTCAGTCACCAGCTTCTGCAGTTTCTCACATGAATCAGCCACCAGCGCTGTATCATCAGCGAACAACAACTGACTCACTTCCCAAGCTCTCTCATCCCCAACAGACTTCATACTTGCCCCTCTTTCCAAAACTCTTGCATTCACCTCCATAACAACCCCATCCATAAACAAATTAAACAACCATGGAGACATCACACACCCCTGCCGCAAACCTACATTCACTGAGAACCAATCACTTTCCTCTCTTCCTACACGTACACATGCCTTACATCCTCGATAAAAACTTTTCACTGCTTCTAACAACTTGCCTCCCACACCATATATTCTTAATACCTTCCACAGAGCATCTCTATCAACTCTATCATATGCCTTCTCCAGATCCATAAATGCTACATACAAATCCATTTGCTTTTCTAAGTATTTCTCACATACATTCTTCAAAGCAAAAACCTGATCCACACATCCTCTACCACTTCTGAAACCACACTGCTCTTCCCCAATCTGATGCTCTGTACATGCCTTCGCACTCTCAATCAATACCCTCCCATATAATTTACCAGGAATACTCAACAAACTTATACCTCTGTAATTTGAGCACTCAATCTTATCCCCTTTGCCTTTGTACAATGGCATTATGCACGCATTCCGCCAATCCTCAGGCACCGCATCATGAGTCATACATACATTAAATAACCTTACAAACAAGTCAATAATACAGTCACCACATTTTTTAATAAATTCCACTGCAATACCATCCAAACCTGCTGCCTTGCCGGCTTTCATCTTCCGCAAAGCTTTTACTACCTCTTCTCTGTTTACCAAATCATTTTCCCTAACCCTCTCACTTTGCACACCACCTCGACCAAAACACCTATATCTGCCACTCTATCATCAAACATATTCAACAAACCTTCAAAATACTCACTCCATCTCCTTCTCACATCACCAGTACTTGTTATCACCTCCCCATTTGCGCCCTTCACTGAAGTTCCCATTTGATCCCTTGTCTTACGCACTTTATTTACCTCCTTCCAGAAAATCTTTTTATTCTCCCTAAAATTTAATGATACTCTCTCACCCCAACTCTCACACACTCATTCAGCTGCTCCCAAAACACTTGCCTCTCATGATCTTTCTATATATATATATATATATATATATATATATATATATATATATATATATATATATATATATATATATATATATATATATATATATATATATATATATATATATATATATATATACATGTATATATATATATATATATATATATATATATATATATATATATATATATATATATATATATATATATATATATATATATATATATATATATATATATATATATATATATATATATATATATATATATAAATGCAAGAGTCCTGGAAAGAGGGGCAAGTATGAAGTCTGTTGGGGATGAGAGAGCTTGGGAAGTGAGTCAGTTGTTGTTCGCTGATGATACAGCGCTGGTGGTTGATTCATGTGAGAAACTGCAGAAGCTGGTGACTGAGTTTGGTAAAGTGTGTGGAAGAAGAAAGTTAAGAGTAAATGTGAATAAGAGCAAGGTTATTAGGTACAGTAGGGTTGAGGGTCAAGTCAATTGGGAGGTGAGTTTGAATGGAGAAAAACTGGAGGAAGTGAAGTGTTTTAGATATCTGGGAGTGGATCTGTCAGCGGATGGAACCATGGAAGCGGAAGTGGATCATAGGGTGGGGGAGGGGGCGAAAATTTTGGGAGCCTTGAAAAATGTGTGGAAGTCGAGAACATTATCTCGGAAAGCAAAAATGGGTATGTTTGAAGGAATAGTGGTTCCAACAATGTTGTATGGTTGCGAGGCGTGGGCTATGGATAGAGTGGTGCGCAGGAGGATGGATGTGCTGGAAATGAGATGTTTGAGGACAATGTGTGGTGTGAGGTGGTTTGATCGAGTAAGTAACGTAAGGGTAAGAGAGATGTGTGGAAATAAAAAGAGCGTGGTTGAGAGAGCAGAAGAGGGTGTTTTGAAATGGTTTGGGCACATGGAGAGAATGAGTGAGGAAAGATTGACCAAGAGGATATATGTGTCGGAGGTGGAGGGAACGAGGAGAAGAGGGAGACCAAATTGGAGGTGGAAAGATGGAGTGAAAAAGATTTTGTGTGATCGGGACCTGAACATGCAGGAGGGTGAAAGGAGGGCAAGGAATAGAGTGAATTGGAGCGATGTGGTATACAGGGGTTGACGTGCTGTCAGTGGATTGAATCAAGGCATGTGAAGCGTCTGGGGTAAACCATGGAAAGCTGTGTAGGTATGTATATTTGCGTGTGTGGACGTGTGTATGTACATGTGTATGGGGGGGGGGGTTGGGCCATTTCTTTCGTCTGTTTCCTTGCGCTACCTCGCAAACGCGGGAGACAGCGACAAAGTATAAAAAAAAAAAAAAAAATATACATATATATATATATATATATATATATATACATATATATATATATATATATATATATATATATATATATATATATATATATATATATATATTTTAGGGAGAATAAAAAGATGTTCTGGAAGGAGGTAAATAAAGTGCGTAAGACAAGGGAGCAAATGGGAACTTCAGTGAAGGGCGCAAATGGGGAGGTGATAACAAGTAGTGGTGATGTGAGAAGGAGATGGAGTTAGTATTTTGAATGTTTGTTGAATGTGTTTGATGATAGAGTGGCAGATATACGGTGTTGTGGTCGATGTGGTGTGCAAAGTGCGAGGGTTAGGGAAAATGAGTTGGTAAACAGAGAGGAGGTAGTAAAAGCTTTGCGGAAGATGAAAGCCGGCAAGGCAGCAGGTTTGGATGGTATTGCAGTGGAATTTATTAAAAAAGGGGGTGACTGTATTGTTGAGTGTTTGGTAAGGTTATTTAATGTATGTATGACTCATGGTGAGGTGCCTGAGGATTGGCGGAATGCGTGCATAGTGCCATTGTACAAAGGCAAAGGGGATAAGAGTGAGTGCTCATATTACAGAGGTATAAGTTTGGTGAGTATTCCTGGCAAATTATATGGGAGGGTATTGATTGAGAGGGTGAAGGCATGTACAGAGCATCAGATTGGGGAAGAGCAGTGTGGTTTCA
>NC_092234.1:74137560-74175060 GCF_036320965.1 Panulirus ornatus
CTCTATGTGACCAAACCATTTCAAAACACCCTCTTCTGCTCTCTCAACCACGCTCTTTTTATTTCCACACATCTCTCTTACCCTTACGTTACTTACTCGATCAAACCACCTCACACCACACATTGTCCTCATACATCTCATTTCCAGCACATCCATCCTCCTGCGCACAACTCTATCCATAGCCCACGCCTCGCAACCATACAACATTGTTGGAACCACTATTCCTTCAAACATACCCATTTTTGCTTTCCGAGATAATGTTCTCGACTTCCACACATTCTTCAAGGCTCCCAGAATTTTCGCCCCCTCCCCCACCCTATGATCCACTTCCGCTTCCATGGTTCCATCCGCTGCCAGATCCACTCCCAGATATCTAAAACATTTCACTTCCTCCAGTTTTTCTCCATTCAAACTCACCTTCCAATTGAATTGACCCTCAACCCTACTGTACCTAATAACCTTGCTCTTATTCACATTTACTCTTAACTTTCTCCTTTCACACACTTTACCAAACTCAGTCACCACCTTCTGCAATTTCTCACATGAATCAGCCACCAGCGCTGTATCATCAGCGAACAACAACTGACTCACTTCCCAAGCTCTCTCATCCCCAACAGACTTCATACTTGCCCCTCTTTCCAAAACTCTTGCATTCACCTCCCTAACAACCCCATCCATAAACAAATTAAACAACCATGGAGACATCACACACCCCTGCCGCAAACCTACATTCACTGAGAACCAATCACTTTCCTCTCTTCCTACACGTACACATGCCTTACATCCTTGATAAAAACTTTTCACTGCTTCTAACAACTTTCCTCCCACACCATATATTCTTAATACCTTCCACAAAGCATCTCTATCAACTTTATCATATGCCTTCTCCAGATCCATAAATGCTACATACAAATCCATTTGCTTTTCTAAGTATTTCTCACATACATTCTTCAAAGCAAACACCTGATCCACACATCCTCTACCACTTCTGAAACCACACTGCTCTTCCCCAGTCTGATGCTCTGTACATGCCTTCACCCTCTCAATCAATATCCTCCCATATAATTTACCAGGAATACTCACCAAACTTATACCTCTGTAATTTGAGCACTCACTCTTATCCCCTTTGCCTTTGTACAATGGCACTATGCACGCATTCCGCCAATCCTCAGGCACCTCACCATGAGTCATACATACATTAAATAACCTTATCAACCAGTCAACAATACAGACACCCCCTTTTTTAATAAATTCCACTGCAATACCATCCAAACCTGCTGCCTTGCCGGCTTTCATCTTCCGCAAAGCTTCTACTACCTCTTCTCTGTTTACCAACTCATTTTCCCTAACCCTCGCACTTTGCACACCACCTCGACCAAAACACCCTATATCTGCCACTCTATCATCAAACACATTCAACAGACCTTCAAAATACTCACTCCATCTCCTTCTCACATCACCACTACTTGTTATCACCTCCCCATTTGCGCCCTTCACTGAAGTTCCCATTTGCTCCCTTGTCTTACGCACTTTATTTACCTCCTTCCAGAACATCTTTTTATTCTCCCTAAAATTTAATGATACTCTCTCACCCCAACTCTCATTTGCCCTTTTTTTCAAATCTTGTACCTTTCTCTTGACCTCCTGTCTCTTTCTTTTATACGTCTCCCACTCAATTTCATTTTTTCCCTGCAAAAATCGTCCAAATGCCTCTCTCTTCTCTTTCACTAATACTCTTACTTCTTCATCCCACCACTCACTACCCTTTCTAATCAACCCACCTCCCACTCTTCTCATGCCACAAGCATCTTTTGCGCAATCCATCACTGATTCCCTAAATACATCCCATTCCTCCCCCACTCCCCTTACTTCCATTGTTATCACCATTTTCCATTCTGTACTCAGTCTCTCCTGGTACTTCCTCACACAAGTCTCCTTCCCAAGCTCACTTACTCTCACCACCCTCTTCACCCCAACATTCACTCTTCTTTTCTGAAAACCCATACAAATCTTCACCTTAGCCTCCACAAGATAATGATCAGACATCCCTCCAGTTGCACCTCTCAGCACATTAACATCCAAAAGTCTCTCTTTCGCGCGCCTGTCAATTAACACGTAATCCAATAACGTTCTCTGGCCATCTCTCCTACTTGCATAAGTATACTTATGTATATCTCGCTTTTTAAACCAGGTATTCCCAATCATCAGTCCTTTTTCAGTACATAAATCTACAAGCTCTTCACCATATCCATTTACAACACTGAACACCCCAAATATACCAATTATTCCTTCAACTGCCACATTACTCACCTTTGCATTCAAATCACCCAACACTATAACCCGGTCTCGTGCATCAAAACCACTAACACACTCATTCTGCTACTCCCAAAACACTTGCCTCTCATGATCTTTCTTCTCATGCCCAGGTGCATATGCACCAATAATCACCCATCTCTCTCCATCAACTTTCAATTTTACCCATATTAATCGAGAATTTACTTTCTTACATTCTATCACATACTTCCACAACTCCTGTTTCAGGAGTACTGCTACTCCTTCCCTTGCTCTTGTCCTCTCACTAACCCCTGACTTTACTCCCAAGACTCCCAAACCACTCTTCCCCTTTACCCTTGAGCTTCGTTTCACTCAGAGCCAAAACATCCAGGTTCCTTTCCTCAAACATACTACCTATCTCTCCTTTTTTCACATCTTGGTTACATCCACACAAATTTAGGCATCCCAATCTGAGCCTTCGAGGAGGATGAGCACTCCCCGCGTGACTCCTTCTTCTGTTTCCCATTTTAGAAAGTTAAAAAAATACAATGAGGGGAGGATTTCTGGCCCCCCGCCCCCGTCCCCTCTAGTCGCTTTCTACGACACGCGAGGAATGCGTGGGAAGTATTCTTTCACCCCTATCCCCAGGGATAATATACATATATATATACACATACACACACATACACACACACACGCACATATACACACACACACACACATACATATATATACATGTGAAAAATGTAAGAAACAATTTAGAAAACTGAAACTTCTAGCTTGAAATGAAATGAAAAAATGAATGTCACATAATGGTTCAACCTCTGGCTATGGAAAGGAAATGTTTAATTTATTTACACAAACGTCAATAGTAGTTCTCATCAATTTAACCACTGTATCAATAAGCTTCAATGTCTAAGCTACCTTTTTTTTCCAGTTTCACCATTTTCTTGTCAAAGCACCATGTATGAAAACTATCACTCCAGTAACACAACTATAAACATTTACTTCCCCTTTAAAAAAAAGTTCTGGGGAAGTCTGTCTCGATACACTGCGGGACACTCTACCACCTGGCGAGGTTTGTGTTGCAATGGTTCTTGATTCACAAACGTAGTAGCATCACTGGTGGGCCAAGGTAGTTCCGTTGGCGAAGAGGAGCTCATGAAACATGTCAGAAAGCATGCTACTGCAGGCAGGAGTGAAGGCTGATGCAAACTGGTATCGCTCTGAATGATGTGATGGGGACGAGATGATCCTCTGACTCACGTCAGTTCACTTTCTTTAGATGATGTGTATGTCTTGGTAGGAATGTAGATGCAGCTGTAGAGAATGCACGTGTCACTTTTACCAATCCGGTCAGTGTACAAACAAACTAGTCACTGCATTTGGTTCAATGTAGTTTAACCCAGACCTCGCAGGAGGTGAAACAAGGCCAACTGGTGTGTAAGAAATTGCCGTTATACCAAATAACGAACCGAAACACAAATGTTTAAAAGCTATCGAGTACAATTACTAGTAGCCAAGGCTAAGTTTTCAGCCTTTAGTTTACACTGTGAACAGGTTCATGTGTTTAACACAGAAAAGTCATTTTATAAGTGATTCATTTCCAACAAGAAAACATATATATATATATATATATATATATATATATATATATATATATATATATATATATATATATATATATATATATATATATATATATATATATATATATATATTTTATCCCTGGGGATAGGGGAGAAAGAATACTTTCCTGCGTGTCGCAGAAGGCGACTAAAAGGGGAGTGAGCGGGTGGCTGGAAATCCTCCCCTCTCGTTTTTTTTTTTTTTAGTTTTCCAAAAGAAGGAACAGAGAAGAGGGCCAGGTGAGGTTATTCCCTCTAAGGCCCAGTCCTCTGTTCTTAACGCTACCTCGCTAACGCGGGAAATGGCGAATAGTATGAAAAATATATATATATATATATATATATACGAATGAAGTGTATATGAACGCGCACCTTCATAGAACATACAAAGCTCCATCAGCCACGATCGAACCTGGGACACCTTGTGCAAGAGGCAGGCATGCTAACCGCTAGGCTAAGGGACTGTATAATAGGAAACAACTATTCGAAATACTAAGTACTCGAATACCCTTCGTCTCACAATGGTGAGCAACGGGGTCTATCGGTTGTTTCCGAACAGAACACATAGCCAGCTGAAAGCGTTTTACCGAACCTGACTGTACAACGCGGAGTTATATGAATACGAATAAAATGTATATGAACGCGCACCTTCATAGAACATACAAAGCTCCATCAGCCACGATCGAACCTGGGACCCCTTGTGCAAGAGGCAGGCATGCTAACCGCTAGGCTAAGGGACTGTATAATAGGAAACAACTATTCGAAATACTAAGTACTCGAATACCCTTCGTCTCACAATGGTGATCAACGGGGTCTATCGGTTGTTTCCGAACAGAACACATAGCCACCTGAAAGCGTTTTACCGAACCTGACTGTACAACGCGGAGTTATATGAATACGAATAAAGTGTATATGAACGCGCACCTTCATAGAACATACAAAGCTCCATCAGCCAGGATCGAACCTGGGACCCCTTGTGCAAGAGGCAGGCATGCTAACCGCTAGGCTAAGGGACTCTATAATAGGAAACAACTATTCGAAATACTAAGTACTCGAATACCCTTCGTCTCACAATGGTGAGCAACGGGGTCTATCGGTTGTTTCCGAAAAGAACACATAGCCACCTGAAAGCGTTTTGCCGAACCTGACTGTACAACGCGGAGTTATATGAATACGAATAAAGTGTATACGAACGCGCACCTTCATAGAACATACAAAGCTCCATCAGCCAGGATCGAACCTGGGACCCCTTGTGGAAGAGGCAGGCATGCTAACAGCTAGGCTAAGGGACTGTATAATAGGAAACAACTATTCGAAATACTAAGTACTCGAATACCCTTCGTCTCACAATGGTGAGCAACGGGGTCTATCGGTTGTTTCCGAACAGAACACATAGCCAGCTGAAAGCGTTTTACCGAACCTGACTGTACAACGCGGAGTTATATGAATACGAATAAAGTGTATATGAACGCGCACCTTCATAGAACATACAAAGCTCCATCAGCCAGGATCGAACCTGGGACCCCTTGTGCAAGAGGCAGGCATGCTAACCGCTAGGCTAAGGGACTGTATAATAGGAAACAACTATTCGAAATACTAAGTACTCGAATACCCTTCGTCTCACAATGGTGAGCAACGGGGTCTATCGGTTGTTTCCGAAAAGAACACATAGCCACCTGAAAGCGTTTTGCCGAACCTGACTGTACAACGCGGAGTTATATGAATATGAATAAAGTGTATACGAACGCGCACCTTCATAGAACATACAAAGCTCCATCAGCCAAGATCGAACCTGGGACCCTTTGTGGAAGAGGCAGGCATGCTAACCGCTAGGCTAAGGGACTGTATAATAGGAAACAACTATTCGAAATACTAAGTACTCGAATACCCTTCGTCTCACAATGGTGAGCAACGGGGTCTATCGGTTATTTCCGAAAAGAACACATAGCCACCTGAAAGCGTTTTGCCGAACCTGACTGTACAACGCGGAGTTATATGAATACGAATAAAGTGTATATGAACGCGCACCTTCATAGAACATACAAAGCTCCATCAGCCAGGATCGAACCTGGGACCCCTTGTGCAAGAGGCAGGCATTCTAACAGCTAGGCTACGGGACTGTATAATAGGAAACAACTATTCGAAATACTAAGTACTCGAATACCCTTCGTCTCACAATGGTGAGCAACGGGGTCTATCGGTTGTTTCCGAACAGAACACATAGCCAGCTGAAAGCGTTTTACCGAACCTGACTGTACAACGCGGAGTTGTATGAATACGAATAAAGTGTACATGAACGCGCACCTTCATAGAACATACGAAGCTCCATCAGCCACGATCGAACCTGGGACCCCTTGTGCAAGAGGCAGGCATGCTAACCGCTAGGCTAAGGGACTGTATAATAGGAAACAACTATTCGAAATACTAAGTTCTCGAATACCCTTCGTCTCACAATGGTGAGCAACGGGGTCTATCGGTTGTTTCCGAAAAGAACACATAGCCAGCTGAAAGCGTTTTGCCGAACCTGACTATACAACGCGGAGTTATATGAATACGAATAAAGTGTATATGAACGCGCACCTTCATAGAACATACAAAGCTCCATCAGCCAGGATCGAACCTGGGAGCCCTTGTGGAAGAGGCAGGCATGCTAACCGCTAGGCTAAGGGACTGTAACACAACTATTCGAAATACTAAGTACTCGAATACCCTTCGTCTTACAATGGTGAGCAACGGGGTCTATCGGTTGTTTCCGATATATATATATATATATATATATATATATATATATATATATATATATATATATATATATATATATATATATATATATATATATATATATATATATATATATATATATGTGTGTGTGTGTGTGTGTGTGTGATATGGTCGATTCAGCCACCTAGTGATTCCCACTAGGGTAAATGTGGAGTATTTCCTTTTCTAAAACTGGACAAAAAGTAAGTTATTTTCGTATGACACGATTACGACAATCACAGACCGCCGTAGGAGGCATTTATCAATGTTTTCTTCTCGGAAAACGTTTGAGATGGATTGAAACGAGTATGAAAACCAATCCCAACACCTTACTGAAACCTAAGGAAACCTTGGATCCCTACATGAACCATCCATGTCAACGCCAACCTCTAGGACCTTGCTTCATGTACCTACACATAACTACTTTAAATACACCAGTGCGGTAATGTCCACCACGTCCCAACAGCTGTCTGGTATTCACTCTTCCTAGAGGCTTGTAGGATAACACGACAGCACATTCAGGTGGTAAATGTAACACCACCAGCACGATATATCCTGAAAGATTATGTGATTTGTAAAGACTCATCTGCGTGTCCCTCACATTCACTTCATTGCTGTGTCACAACTTACAACTCACCATCCGGAAGCCCGTCAGATGGCCGTCTATTACATTAGCGGACTTTGTGAGTCTCGCAAGTACAGGAAATGTCCTCAGGACCCATTGTTAACATGCACAGCAAGAAATATATTTCCTGGTCTCTCGTGTGGTGTCAGTGGACTTCTTGTCCAGCTGCCAGGCTTCTCTGTTGACTACACTCGCCAGAATGGACTTTGCACCGAAAGTCATTTAAATCACTGCCTCCTTTAGTTAGCTGAAAACATTTTCTGGTTAATGAATATCACATTATTGTAATTTTTCTGCTGTATGTTTGTGAAGTTAGCACTTTTGTCGGTAAGAGAGGAACTACCAACCCCAGGGTGAAGAAAGGTTTGTAGATTTGAGGATTTCACCTTGGAAACTGTCAAACTTGTACAATCCCTCCAAGATGGTTTCCTAATAGAGTTCATCCTGGAAGTTCTTGTACACAGTCTCCTCTTTACATATAGAAAATGAAGCCTTGGCTCATAAAAAAAAGAAGTGGCTTTTCTTACTACACAGGTATTTCGATTTAGTGTATGTCATCCAAACTTCTTCAGTAGACCACAAGCACAGAGCTTATTCATACTCATGCTATTCATACTCACGAAGTGTGTGAATATCAATGGAAACTAAATGGCAGTAATCCATCTGGTCCTAAGTGTATGTTTCCTCGAATAGTAAAAGAAATAAGTAGGAAAACAGCATTTACTGTCACAAAAATATTCAACAAATCGCTACAATAAGAGAAAGTACTGCATAACTAGTAGCTTGCTAAACATAGAGAGAGAGAGAGAGAGAGAGAGAGAGAGAGAGAGAGAGAGAGAGAGAGAGAGAGAGAGAGAGAGAGAGAGAGAGAGAGAGAGAGAGAGAGAGAGAGTATTAGAAAATGTGCTTTGACTTACTATCTTATCAATCTTACTTCGTTCTTAGGCATATTGTTAGAAAATTCAATCATGGATGAAATCGTAACATTCTTCAGATATCAAACGATAACTGATTTGGGCAACGTACGTTTGCAAATAAAAGAGTTTAATCAAAAGATCTAATAGAATTTCTTATTGACATGCAATAGTTGGGATTCCTAAACAGCCTCTTGAGGCTTCCAAAAACACTAGCATTCTTGGGCCACATGCAAGAGCACTACGTAAAATTAACACTTTCTTCATAGGTAATTGAATCTGTGAAGTGATTCGCGGGTAAGAAACAATGGATGATATTAAATGGGAAAGCATGTGACTGGCTCCATGTGACGAGCTGGGCGCCACGAGGCTCAGTCGTGGGACCCATACTTTTACATTATCCACATCGGTAATCTGGAGACAGACTCACCAGTACTACGTACGAACCTCAAAATATGACGGTGACACGAAATTAAGAAATATAGTCTAGTATAAGGAAGATTAAACGTGATTCAGACAAATTGATGGCGTGGTTAAACACATGACAAAACCCATAGTAATGTGTTTTGATGAGAAAATTATCAATACTGAAGTATAAAAGCTCAGTGTGCAGCTAGTAGAAGCGAAGAAAATGAGCATGGAATGATTACAAGTGATGACCTAATATACACAAAATAATGGCTAACTGCACATGATAAAGCTGAGAGAATGCTATCTTTATAGCGAGAAATATATATAAGAATGAAGTGTCATCATCAGTAGTTTACAACGCCCTATTAAGACCTAATTTTGAATATATTTCTCAATTCTGGTCATGAAATTAGATCAAAGACGAAGAAGAAATGTATATCCAGAGAAGAACAACAAAAAATCCTTCACTCTAAAATGAGCCTCATGAAGAAAGACTGGGATGATATAAGAACATTAATCGTTCTAAAATGGCGCTCACTCCGAGAAGATCTGATGGAATTATTTTCATAACACTAAATGATCTCGACAACATATCATAGGACACAATTCTTGACATCAGATGACGATTTAACATCATGAAATAAGAATATAACATTAAAAGAAAGAAAATATGATAGCAACGTGGACAATGTTATTTTTTCATCTGTTGAACATAAGAACAATGGAACGAAATACTGCCAGATGCAGACAGTACGAAGAATGTCCGTATCTTCAAATCGGGGCGAGCTAGATACTTCACTGATGCATATGTATGTATGTATGCACGCCTGGTTAAGAAAGAAAAGAAGCAGATTTAGTTATATTGCTTCAATATATGAAATATAACGATTTTGCTTCAGATTTGAGCCTCCTTTCCTAGAGAACCCTGCTGCAGTTAAAGTACGGAACTTTGAACGTCCTCAATTTCCAAAATAATTTCCACAGCAGTATACGCTTCCCATGCTAAGCAGCGTTTTTTCTCAGTTTTTCCCTGCCAGCTGTTGTGCCGGAGGGAGTGAGGATAGGGAGGTAATTTAGATTTTCCTATCCTTTTTTTCACGTTGGTGGCTACAATCATGGACAGAAGTCCAGATCAAGGCCAGGCCATAGCTGGAATATAGAAAGAATTATGAAAGGAAAAAAAGATGAGACGCGGAAAAGTATTTAAGAATTTTGGAAGAAGTGAAAAATTTGTCAGGTCATAATTACTGAGAAAGACATGAGATTATGTGGAATTCCACGGCTTTGAAGTGTGCAGGGAAGTAACAGTTATCTGTTCTACAAATAAGATTTTAACCTTGGGATATTACAGCTGTCCTCCACCAGATCACCTCGCCAAAGACCGTCAAGTAACTACTTATATATATCCTTCCCTTGCAACCCTTGGAAATTGCTTATAGAGTTCCTCCATGATATTTTTGTACCCATTCTCGCCATGAGAATAAACCTCTCTCTCTCTCTCTCTCTCTCTCTCTCTCTCTCTCTCTCTCTCTCTCTCTCTCTCTCTCTCTCTCTCTCTCTCTCTCTCTCTCCCTCTCTCTCTCTCTCTCTCTCTCTCTCTCTCTCTCTCTCTCTCTCTCTCTCTCTCTCTCTCTCTCTCTCTCTCTCTCTCTCTCTCTCTCTCTATGTATATATATATATATATATATATATATCTTGTGGAGGCTAAGGTGAAGATTTGTATGGGTTTTCAGAAAAGAAGAGTGAATGTTGGGGTGAAGAGGGTGGTGAGAGTAAGTGAGCTTGGGAAGGAGACTTGTGTGAGGAAGTACCAGGAGAGACTGAGTACAGAATGGATAAAAGGTGAGAACAATGGAAGTAAGGGGAGTGGGGGAGGAATGGGATGTATTTAGGGAATCAGTGATGGATTGCGCAAAAGAAGATTGTGGCATGAGAAGAGTGGGAGGTGGGTTGATTAGAAAGGGTAGTGAGTGGTGGGATGAAGAAGTAAGAGTGTTAGTGAAAGAGAAGAGAGAGGCATTTGGACGATTTTTGCAGGGAAAAAATGCAATTGAGTGGGAGATGTATAAAAGAAAGAGACAGGAGGTCAAGAAAAAGGTGCAAGAGGTGAAAAAGAGGGCAAATGAGAGTTGGGGTGAGAGAGTATCATTAAATTTTAGGGAGAATAAAAAGATGTTCTGGAAGGAGGTAAATAAAGTGCGTAAGACAAGGGAGCAAATGGGAACTTCAGTGAAGGGCGCAAATGGGGAGGTGATAACAAGTAGTGGTGATGTGAGAAGGAGATGGAGTGAGTATTTTGAAGGTTTGTTGAATGTGTTTGATGATAGAGTGGCAGATATAGGGTGTTTTGGTCGAGGTGGTGTGCAAAGTGCGAGGGTTAGGGAAAACGATTTGGTAAACAGAGAAGAGGTAGTAAAAGCTTTGCGGAAGACGAAAGCCGGCAAGGCAGCAGGTTTGGATGGTATTGCAGTGGAATTTATTAAAAAAGGGGGTGACTGTATTGTTGACTGGTTGGTAAGGTTATTTAATGTATGTATGACTCATGGTGAGGTGCCTGAGGATTGGCGGAATGCGTGCATAGTGCCATTGTACAAAGGCAAAGGGGATAAGAGTGAGTGCTCAAATTACAGAGGTATAAGTTTGTTGAGTATTCCTGGTAAATTATATGGGAGGATATTGATTGAGAGGGTGAAGGCATGTACAGAGCTTCAGATTGGGGAAGAGCAGTGTGGTTTCAGAAGTGGTAGAGGATGTGTGGATCAGGTGTTTGCTTTGAAGAATGTATGTGAGAAATACTTAGAAAAGCAAATGGATTTGTATGTAGCATTTATGGATCTGGAGAAGGCATATGATAGAGTTGATAGAGATGCTCTGTGGAAGGTATTAAGAATATATGGTGTGGGAGGCAAGTTGTTAGAAGCAGTGAAAAGTTTTTATCGAGGATGTAAGGCATGTGTACGTGTAGGAAGAGAGGAAAGTGACTGGTTCTCAGTGAATGTAGGTTTGCGGAAGGGGTGTGTGATGTTTCCATGGTTGTTTAATTTGTTTATGGATGGGGTTGTTAGGGAGGTGAATGCAAGAGTTTTAGAAAGAGGGGCAAGTATAAAGTCTGTTGGGGATGAGAGAGCTTGGGAAGTGAGTCAGTTGTTGT
Source organism: Panulirus ornatus (assembly GCF_036320965.1). Classification (NCBI taxonomy): domain Eukaryota; kingdom Metazoa; phylum Arthropoda; class Malacostraca; order Decapoda; family Palinuridae; genus Panulirus; species Panulirus ornatus. The sequence goes on from NC_092234.1 coordinate 74,149,324, forward strand.
TCGCTGATGATACAGCGCTGGTGGCTGATTCATGTGAGAAACTGCAGAAGCTGGTGACTGAGTTTGGTAAAGTGTGTGAAAGAAGAAAGTTAAGAGTAAATGTGAATAAGAGCAAGGTTATTAGGTACAGTAGGGTTGAGGGTCAAGTCAATTGGGAGGTGAGTTTGAATGGAGAAAAACTGGAGGAAGTGAAGTGTTTTAGATATCTGGGAGTGGATCTGGCAGCGGATGGAACCATGGAAGCGGAAGTGGATCATTGGGTGGGGGAGGGGGCGAAAATTCTGGGAGCCTTGAAGAATGTGTGGAAGTCGAGAACATTATCTCGGAAAGCAAAAATGGGTATGTTTGAAGGAATAGTGGTTCCAACAATGTTGTATGGTTGCGAGGCGTGGGCTATGGATAGAGTTGTGCGCAGGAGGATGGATGTGCTGGAAATGAGATGTTTGAGGACAATGTGTGGTGTGAGGTGGTTTGATCGAGTAAGTAACGTAAGGGTAAGAGAGATGTGTGGAAATAAAAAGAGCGTGGTTGAGAGAGCAGAAGAGTGTGTTTTGAAATGGTTTGGGCACATGGAGAGAATGAGTGAGGAAAGATTGACCAAGAGAATATATGTGTCGGAGGTGGAGGGAATGAGGAGAAGAGGGAGACCAAATTGGAGGTGGAAAGATGGAGTGAAAAAGATTTTGTGTGATCGGGGCCTGAGCATGCAGGAGGGTGAAAGGAGGGCAAGGAATAGAGTGAATTGGAGCGATGTGGTATACCGGGGTTGACATGCTGTCAGTGGATTGAATCAAGGCATGTGAAGCGTCTGGGCTAAACCATGGAAAGCTGTGTAGGTATGTATATTTGCGTGTGTGGACGTATGTATATACATGTGTATGGGGGGGGTGGGTTGGGCCATTTCTTTCATCTGTTTCCTTGCGCTACCTCGCAAACGCGGGAGACAGCGACAAAGCATAAAAAAAAAATATATATATATATACACATATACGAACAAACTGCACATGAACGCGCACCTTCAAAGAACATACATACCTCCAACAGCCAGGATCGAACCTGGGACCTCCTGTGCAACAGGCGGGACGTTTTGGAAGGAGATAAATAATGTGCGTAAGACAAGCGAACAAATTGGAACACAGGTGAAGGAAGCAAGCGTAAGGGGCGATCATAGCTAGCGGTAGCGCTCCCGCCTGTTGCACAGAGGTCCCGGGTTCGATCCTGGCTGTTGGATGTTTGTATGTTATATATATATTGTGTGTGTGTATGTGTGTGTGCGTGTGTGCAAGGGTTGAAAAAGAGGACAAATGAGAGCTGAGGAGACAGTATCATTAAACTTTAGGGAGAATAGAATGATGTTTTGGAAGGAGTAAATAATGTGCGTAAGACAAGCGAACAAATTGGAAAACTGGTGAAGGGAGCAAGTGGGGGAGTGATAATAGGTAGTGAAGCAGTGAGAAGGAGAGGGAGTGAGTATTTTCAAAGTTTGTTCAATGTCTTTGATAATAGAGTGGCAGATATAGGATGTTTTGGTCGGGGTGGTGTGCGAAGTGAGAGAGTAAGAGAGAGTGTTTTGGTAAAGAGATAAAAGGTGGTGAAAGCCTTGTGGATAATGAAATCCGGCAAGGCGGCGGGTTTGGATGGTATTGCAGTGGAATTTATTTAAAAATGGGGTAACTGTGTTGTTGATTGGTTGTCAAGGATATTCTATATATGCATGGATCATGGTGAAGTGCCTGCGGATAGACGGAATACATGTATAGTGCCATTATACAAAGGCAAAGGGCATAATGGTAAGTATTCAAACTACAGAGGCATACGTTTGTTGGGTATTCCTGGAAAATTGTAAGGGAGGGTACTGACTGAGAGGGTGAGGCCATGTACAGAGCATCACATTGGGGAGGGGCAGCGTGGTTTCAGAAGTGGTATAAGATGTGTGGATCAGGTGTTTACTTTGAAGAATGTGTTTGAGAAATACTTTAAGAAACAGATGGATTTATGTATGGTATTTATGGATCTGGAAAAGGCATATGACAGATAGTGCTAGGAAAAGACAACAAAGGCCACATTCGTTCACACTCACTCTCTAGCTGTCATGTATAATGCCCCGAAACCACAGCTCCCTTTCCACATCCAGGCCCCACAAAACTTTTAATGGTTTACCCCAGACACTTTACATGCCCTGGTTCAATCCATTGAAAGCACGTCGACCCCAGTATACCACATCGTTTCAATTCACTCTATTCCTTGCACTCCTTTCTCACTCCTGCATGTTCAGGCCCCGGATGATGAAAACCGGCAAGGCAGTGGGTTTGGATGGTATTGCTGTAGAATTTATTAAAAAGAGGGTGACTGTGTTGTTGACTGGTTGGTGAGGATATTCACGGTATGTATGGTTCATGGTGAGGTGACTGAGGATCAGTGGAATGCATGTATAGTGCCATCGTACAAAGGCAAAGGGGATAAAGGTGAGTGCTCAAATTAGAGGCATAAGTTTGTTAAGTATTCCTGGGAAATTAAATGGGAGGGTATTGATTGAGAGGGTCAAAGTATATACAGACCATCAGATTGGGGAAGAGCAGTGTGGTTTCAGAAGTGATAGAGGATGTGTGGATCAGGTGTTTGCTTTGAAGAATGTATGTGAGAAATACTTAGAAAAACAAATGGATTTGTACGTAGCATTTATGTATCTGGAGAAGGCATATGATAGAGTTGATAGAGATGCTCAGAGGAAGGTATTAAGAGTATATGGTTTGAGAGGTAAGTTGCTAGAAGCAGTGAAAAGCTTTTATCGAGGATGTAAGGCATATGTACGAATAGGAAGAGAGGAAATTGATTGGTTCCCATCGAATGTCGGTTTGAGACAGGGGTGCGCGTTGTCTCCATGGTTGTTTAATTTGTTTTTGGATAGGGTTGTTAGGAAGGTGAATACAAGAGTTTTGGAGAGAGGGGCAAGTATGTAGTGTGTTAGGGATGAGAGGGCTTAGGAAGTGAGTCAGTTGTTGTTCTCTGATGATACAGCGCTGGTGGCTGATTCGGGTGAGAAACTGCAGAAGCTGATGACTGAGTTTGGTAAAGTGTGTGAAAGAAGAAAGGTGAGAGTAAATGTGAATAAGAGCAAGGTTATTAGGTACAGTAGGGTTGAGGGACAAGTCAAATAGGAGGTGAGTTTGAATGGAGAAAAACTGGAGGAAGTGAAGTGTTTTAGATCTCTGGGAGTGGATTTAGCAGCGGATGGGACCATGGAAGCGGAAGTGAGTGACAGGGTGAGGGAGAGGGCGAGGAATGTGTGGAAGACGAGAACGTTATCTCAGAGAGCCAGAATGGGTAAGTTTAAAGGAATAGTGGTTCCAACAATGTTATATGGTTGCGAGGCATAGGCTACAGATAGGGTTGTGCGGAGGAGGGTGGAAGTGTTGGAAATGAGATGTTTTGAGGAATATATATGGTGTAAGGTGGTTTGATCGAGTAAGTAATGGATGGGTAAGAGAGATGTGTGGTAATAAAAAGAGTGTGGTTTGGAGAAGGTGTATTGCAATGTTTCAGTCACATGGAGAGAATGAGTGAGGAAAGATTGACAAAGGGGATATATGTTTCAGAGGTGAAGGGTACGAGAAGTGGGAGACCAAATTGGAGGTGGAAGGATGGAGTGAAAAAGATTTTGAGCGATCGGGGCTTGAACATGCAGGAGGGTGAACGGCGTACAAGGAATAGAGTGAATTGGAACGATGTGGTATACTGGGGCCGACGTGCTGTCAATGGATTGAACCAGGCCATGTGAAGCGGCTGGGGTAAACTATGGAAAGTTTTTAGGGCCTTGATGTGGAAAGGGAGCTGTGGTTTCGGCGCATTGTACATGACAGCTAGAGACTGAGTGTGAACGAATGTGGCCTTTGTTGTCTTTTCCTAGCGCTACCTCGCGCGCGTGCGGGGGGAGGGGGTTTTCATTTTGTGTAGCGGGGTGGCGACGTAAATGGATGGAGGCATCAAGTATGAATTATGTACATGTGTATATATGTATATGTATGTATATGTATATATATGTGCATATATGTATATGTATATGTGTAGGTATGTATATGTGCGTGAGTGGACGTGTATGTATATCCATGTGTATGTGGGTGGGTTGGGCCATTTTTTCGTGTTTCCTTGCGCTACTTCGCTAACGCGGGAGACAGTGATAAAATAGAATAACATATATATATATATATATATATATATATATATATATATATATATATATATATATATATGTATATATATATATATATATATACAGACACACACACACACACATATCTATATCTATATATACATATATATATATATATATATATATATATATATATATATATATATATATATTTTTTTTTTTTTTTTTTTTTTCTTTTTTTTTCAAACTATTCGCCATTTCCCGCATTAGCGAGGTAGCGTTAAGAACAGAGGACTGGGCCTTTTTCGGAATATCCTCACCTGGCCCCCTCTGTTCCTTCTTTTGGAAAATTAAAAAAAAACGAGAGGGGAGGATTTCCAGCCCCCCGCTCCCTCCCCTTTTAGTCGCCTTCTACGACACGCAGGGAATACGTGGGAAGTATTCTTAATCCCCTATCCCCAGGGATATATATATATATATATATATATATATATATATATATATATATATATATATATATATATAATAATGATAATGATAATGGTTACCATTGGAATTCCTTCCATAAGGCAATAATTCATACCCTTGACTCATGATATTTCCTACTTCATGACTGACACGATGGATAATACCTTCCCATGGCTGACCGGAACTAGGAATATTTTTGCACAAGTGAAACAAAATTCGAATACAGAAGTTCGTCATATTGATAAGTTCATGGTTGATGGTTGTCTTAGTGTACTGATACCCACTCCTAGATGATCTGGACAGTAAGACTCAATATGATTACTCATGGTTGATCTAGACATCATGACTCCTCCTTATGGCTACTTATGGTTGATCCAGAAACTGTCTTCTCCTTTTGGATAATTTATTCCATTAATATTCCTTTCCTTGTCTCAGATTAAGTCACGTTGATTCGTTTCTATGTCTCATTCATGCCAGGATATATGCTAGCCTTGTTTCTCAAAGTACAAGAATTCCATGTCTGACTTTAACCATGTTGACTGCTTTTCATGATAGATTTAAATTCAAGACGACTGCGTTCCATGTCTGATTCTAACCACGGTGATGTCTCTATGTCTGAACAAAACCATGATAACTGCTCTCCTTGTATGACTTAAAACCATGATGACTTCTTTCCGTGTTTAGCCGGCAAATCCTTATCATATCTGACCACAATTATAGTAAGTTCTTCCCACGTCTTAAGATGAACTGATATACAAAGATGATATTTCTTTACCATCTTAGACTTAAAGAACAATAATTACTTTCCATTTGTGACTTCAGACGCTATAACTAAAACAGGGCAATTCCTTCCCATGTCAGACTTAAACCTCGCTAATTCCCTCTTCTGTCTAAGTTAAGCCATGATGATTGCTTGGCACGTCTGCCTCCAGTAGAGTCTACCCCGTCCTGCCTGACTCTCCCTACCTTGCGTCCAGACTCTCCGGAATGGCAGAGTTCATTAAGTTTTTTCCCAGAGCAGGTAATTAATGCGACTTTCTGTGGAATACCGACCGCAATCACCAACAAAATTGGCTGGCGTTGGTGATGGGGATGGTGGTGGTGGTGGTGGGGCAAGTGTTGGTGATAATGTTGTGTTGGTGGATAGTATGGTTAGGGTGGGGTTGTAGTGGTGTAGGTGGTGTTGAGAGAAAGTGTGAAAGAATTTTAGTGACGGTCATGATGAGTATAGTGGTGGTGATTGTGGTAGTGGCGGTGATGGTGATAGTAGTGGTAATTGTGAAGGTGATGGTGACGGCATTGTCATGATGATGATAGTGATGAGGAGGTTGGTCATATCCAGGGAACAGAGGTTTTCAAATGGTGTGGTGGTGGTGATGGAGCAGAGTTGGTGGTATGGAGGCGAAGGGCATGTGAAGGTGATACTTCAGGAGTGGAATGTTTATGTTAGGAATGAAGATAATGAAGATAGTCGTACATGATATTAAAGTTTCCAATCCCTTTGCTACTGTAAATAATTCTACTTCAGTCACAACTGAAAGATCCTCAGTAAAGTTCCAACATGACTGATACTACAGCTTTTTTTAACTGCGTCACATTCTTGCCATGGGCCACATGCATAATGAGGGTGTATGTGGTCTTACAATTATCCTCACACCTGAAGAAGGTGGGGAGAAAGAATTCGGTTGGTGTACGTGGTAGCTTGAACGTGATAACGGCCTTAATGACCCTAACAGTTGATAGGCAGGAAGCCCAGACAACCAACTGTATCGCTTACCATTTCCACCCTTATGACATGATTCCACTGTGGTGTTGCTGGTTATTTAGACAAAGTAGATATACTAAATCATTTATTGATAAGAGACACGTGAAAGATTATTTTCTTTTCAAAAGCAAGTTCGGCAGACTGAAAACGAATGAAGTCGCCCTAAGAAATGTGAAATTTTGAAAGCAGATCATTTGACAGAAAATAGAGGATGATCCAACAAAATTTCAATTTTTTCAAACAAAATTCTCATCTGGAGGAGATTGTATTAGGGTAGGAAGTTATCAAATTATAAAAGAATATAGTCCAAAGGTAAAAGTGGGAAAAAGATTCTGAAGAAATAATGAAATGCCTCAAAATTTACGAAAGACCACCCAAAAGGAAACGGGAAATTACCTGAAAGAAAACGGGAGGTCAGGCCGGAAGGGAGGCCTCCGGGCAGAGGTTGGCCTAGGAAAAAGGACTCTTCCAACAGCGGCAATTATTGTACATGTTCCAGCCCAATGCTGTAGTTGTTACTTTTCTGGCAGCCCTTCCAGAATTTTGCCTCTCTCTCTCTCTCTCTCTCTCTCTCTCTCTCTCTCTCTCTCTCTCTCTCTCTCTCTCTCTCTCTCTCTCAGTATATATATATATATATATATATATATATATATATATATATATTTTTTTTTTTTTTTTTATACTTTGTCGCTGTCTCCCGCGTCTGCGAGGTAGCGCAAGGAAACAGACGAAAGAAATGGCCCAACCCACCCCCATACACATGTATATACATACGTCCACACACGCAAATATACATACCTACACAGCTTTCCATGAGTTACCCCAGACGCTTCACATGCCCTGATTCAATCCACTGACAGCACGTCAACCCCGGTATACCACATCGATCCAATTCACTCTATTCCTTGCCCTCCTTTCACCCTCCTGCATGTTCAGGACCCGATCACACAAAATCTTTTTCACTCCATCTTTCCACCTCCAATTTGGTCTCCCACTTCTCCTCGTTCCCTCCACCTCCGACACATATATCCTCTTGGTCAATCTTTCCTCACTCATTCTCTCCATGTGCCCAAACCATTTCAAAACACCCTCTTCTGCTCTCTCAACCACGCTCTTTTTATTTCCATACATCTCTCTTACCCTTACGTTACTTACTCGATCAAACCACCTCACACCACACATTGTCCTCAAACATCTCATTTCCAGCACATCCATCCTCCTGCGCACAACTCTATCCATAGCCCACGCCTCGCAACCATACAACATTGTTGGAACCACTATTCCTTCAAACATACCCATTTTTGCTTTCCGAGATAATGTTCTCGACTTCCACACATTCTTCAAGGCTCCCAGAATTTTCGCCCTCTCCCCCACCCTATGATCCACTTCCGCTTCCATGGTTCCATCCACTGCCAGATCCACTCCCAGATATCTAAAACACTTTACTTCCTCCAGTTTTTCTCCATTGAAACTTACCTCCCAGTTGACTTGACCCTCAATATATATATATATATATATATATATATATATATATATATATATATATATATATATATATATATATATATATACATTCAGCATTAAATTGTCTTCCTCATTTTTTTCCGTCAATCTGTAATCTTTCTATTTATGTATATATACCAGACTGTTCTGGCAGGTTGATAGTGTCAACCTTACTAACTCTAGCCTCAGCGAGTCTAGTAGATTGTCAGTTGTAGCCTAACATTCGTCACACTGTTCGATTGTTGGTGGTAACCGTACTAGCCTTAGGCTGAGTGAATCTGGTAGAGTGTTAGTAGTAACCTTACTAATCTTAGCCACAGTGAATCTAGTACACTGTTAGTGGTGACCATCCTAAAAGCCTCAGAATATGGTTGATTGTTGAAACTTTACCTTCACTGAGTCTTACTCACCCCCTAGTCAACTGGTGCTCCTGCCTGCTAGTACTCACCCTCACTCATCCTGCTTCCCGTAACTCATCTTATCTTTGTTGTCAAAAGCCGGCGTGGGGATTCAGCCCAGATGAGGGTCTTACGAGGCCCACTTGGGAAGGTCCTCCAGTCCAGCCTCGCGGCCTGAGACGTGCTGCTGAAGGGACTCAAACACTCGAGCTCAGGTTCTGAGTGTGTCTGTGGTTTGTTGACACCCTAACAGAGGGCCAGAGGTAGGGTGGCCCTCCTCTTACCTGACCCTTAAAGAGTTTGAGACTACAGTAATGGGATCTCTCCCCGACAAACGCTCTCTCTCTCTCTCTCTCTCTCTCTCTCTCTCTCTCTCTCTCTCTCTCTCTCTCTCTCTCTCTCTCTCTCTCTCTCTCTCTCTCTCTCTCTCTCTCCACAACAAAAAAAACGGTTGAGCTTTGGTCGGGTCATATTACATGTCACACAAGGAAGGTCAGATAGAATCCTCTCCCCATCTCCACCAGATGGTGACGTCAGCGTATCCAAATCATGGGGTTCTTCACACCTAGGTTTATAAATAGCCAGTCACCAAATCATACCACCGCCAGTCTCCTACTGATATCACTAAAAGAAATCGAATTGACTTTATAAGAATATATGTATGCTCATATATCCGTTGTCCCAACATGACAGAGTTAGATTATCATTTCAATCTATGTTACTTAGGGCATTACGTTTTTGCAGTCCAGAGTCTATTGGTGATGAGTTTGAAAAGATATTCTATTGGATCTATGTTAAGTTATCCTAGATCTTTCATTGATAAATCCCTTAAGTTGGCAAAAAAATCATTTTATAGACTTGAACCCAAGCCTCACATTGACGCCAGAAATCTTTTAGTTCTCCCTTTGAATAATAATTTTACTTCCCATGATTCTTAAATCCTTTAATGTAAATGTTGCCTTCAGCAACAATAATACTATAAAGAATGTCTTAATTAGGAACTCACCAGAAAATTCTCCTGGATGCATCTATAAAGTGCCATGTAGAAATTGTAATAGGTTTTATGTTGGGCAGCTGGTAAGGATCTTTTTGTTAAACTTAAGAATATATATATAGTATAAGAAAAGGACAAGAATCAAATGCCTTGTTTAATCACATTAAAAACACCGATCATTGTACTGACTGGAGTAATGCCATCTCAGATATTAACTCTAACTCCAGCACCACGAGATATGTCATGCAATCTTCTATTATTATATACACAAAGAATTATTATTCTAATATTAATGACGGTCTATGCAAATTGGATAGCTTTATTGTTGATAAAATTCGAAAACAATTCCCCTTCTTGTCCACATAATAATTTTATGATAAGTTCGCTGCTTGTCTTGGACAATCACGTGTTTACCAAAACGCTAAGTCTCTTCGTTGTATAACAGTTGACTCATATTTCTTTCTTGTATCTCCCCTAAAGATATAATTATTACACGAAAGTGCACTTGGGAACTAACTTATCATGCTTCATTTTTCCCATGGACTCATAGGAAGATATACATACACATATATATATATATATATATATATATATATATATATATATATATATATATATATATATATATATATATATATATATATATATATATATATATATATACAAATATATATATATACATATATATATATATATATATATATATATGTATATGCCTTCTCCAGATCCATAAATGCTACATACAAATCCATATGTATATATATATATATATATATATATATATATATATATATATATATATATATATATATATATATATATATATATATATATATATATATATATATATATACATAAATATATATATATATATATATATATATATATATATATATATATATATATTTTATATATATATATATATATATATATATATATATATATATATATATATATATATATATATATTTTCTTTTTTCTTTTTTTGCTTTGTCGCTGTCTCCCGCGTTTGCGAGGTAGCGCAAGGAAACAGACGAAAGAAATGGCCCAGCCCACCCCCGTACACATGTATATACATACGTCCACACACGCAAGTATACATACCTACACAGCTTTCCATGGTTTACCCCAGACGCTTCACATGCCTTGATTCAATCCACTGACAGCACGTCAACCCCGGTATACCACATCGCTCCAATTCACTCTATTCCTTGCCCTCCTTTCACCCTCCTGCATGTTCAGGCCCCGATCACACAAAATCTTTTTCACTCCATCTTTCCACCTCCAATTTGGTCTCACTCTTCTCCTCGTTCCCTCCACCTCCGACAAATATATTCTCTTGGTCAATCTTTCCTCACTCATTCTCTCCATGTGCCCAAACCATTTCAAAACACCCTCTTCTGCTCTCTCAACCACGCTCTTTTTATTTTCACACATCTCTCTTACCCTTACGTTACTTACTCGATCAAACCACCTCACACCACACATTGTCCTGAAACATCTCATTTCCAGCACATCCATCCTCCTGCGCACAACTCTATCCATAGCCTACGCCTCGCAACCATACAACATTGTTGGAACCACTATTCCTTCAAATATACCCATTTTTGCTTTCCGAGATAATGTTCTCGACTTCCACACACTCTTCAAGGCTCCCAGAATTTTCGACCACTCCCCCACCCTATGATCCACTTCCGCTTCCATGTTTCCATCCGCTGCCAGATCCACTCCTAGATATCTAAAACACTTCACTTCCTCCAGCCTTTCTCCATTCAAACTCACCTCCCAATTGACTTGATCCTCAACCCTACTGTCCCTGATAACCTTGCTCTTATTCACATATACTCTTAACTTTCTTCTTTCACATACTTTACCAAACTCAGTCACCAGCTTCTGCAGTTTCTCACATGAATCAGCCACCAGCTCTGTATCATTAGCGAACAACAACTGACTCACTTCCCAAGCTCTCTCATCCCCAACAGACTTCATACTTGCCCCTCTTTCCAAAACTCTTGCATTCACCTCCCTAACAACCCCATCCATAAACAAATTAAACAACCATGGAGACATCACACACCCCTGCCGCAAACCTACATTCACTGAGAACCAATCACTTTCCTCTCTTCCTACACGTACACATGCCTTACATCCTCGATAAAAACTTTTCACTGCTTCTAACAACTTGCCTCCCACACCATATATTCTTAATACCTTCCACAGAGCATCTCTATTAACTCTATCATATGCCTTCTCCAGATCCATAAATGCTACATACCAATCCATTTGCTTTTCTAAGTATTTCTCACATACATTCTTCAAAGCAACCACCTTATCCACACATCCTCTACCACTTCTGAAACCATATATATATATATATATATATATATATATATATATATATATATATATATATATATATATATATATATATATATATATACATTTTTTTTTTCAAACTATTCGCCATTTCCCGCGTTAGCGAGGTAGCGTTAAGAACAGAGGGCTGGGCCTTTTTTGGAATATCCTCACCTGGCCCCCTCTGTTCTTTCTTTTGGAAAAATAAAAAAAAAAAAACGAGAGGGGAGGATTTCCAGCCCCCCTCTCACATTGCACACTACCTCGAGCAAAACACCCTATATCTGCCACTCTATCATCAAACTCATTCAACAAACCTTCAAAATACTCACTCCATATCCTTCTCACATCACCACTACTTGTTATCACCTCCCCATTAGCACCCTTCATTGAAGTTCCCATTTGCTCCCTTGTCTTACGCACTTTATTTACCTCCTTCTAGAACATCTTTTTATTCTCCCTAAAATTTAATGATACCCTCTCACCCAAACTCTCATTAGCCCTCTTTTTCACCTATTGCACCTTTCTCTTGACCTCCTGCCTCTTTCTTTTATACATCTCACACTCATTTGCATTTTTGCCTATGATTCTCTTCTGCTTCCATGGTTCCATCCGCTGCCAGATCCACTCCCAGATATCTAAAACACTTTACTTCCTCCAGTTTTTCTCCATTCAAATTTACCTCCCAATTGACTTGACCCTCAACCCTACTGCAACTAATAACCTTGCTCTCATAGCATTTACTCTTAACTTTCTTCTGTCACACACTTTACCAAACTCAGTCATCAGCTTCTGCAGTTTCTCACATGAATCAGCCACCAGCGCTGTATCATCAGCGAACAACAACTGACTCACTTCCCAAGCTCTCTCATCCACAACAGACTGCATACTTGCCCAAAACTTTCCAAAACTCTTGCATTCACCTCCCTAACAACCCCATCCACAAACAAATTAAACAACCATGGAGACATTACACACCCCTGCCGCAAACCCACATTCACTGAGAACCAATCACTTCTACACGTACACAAGCCTGACATCCGCAATAAAAACTTTTCACTACTTCTAACAACATGCCTCACACACCATATATTCTTAACACCTTCACAGAGCATCTCTATCAACTCTATCATATGTCTTCTCCAGATCCATAAATGCTACATACAAATCCATTTGCTTTTCTAAGTATTTCTCACATACATTCTTCAAAGCAAACACCTGATCCACACATCATCTACCACTTCTGAAACCACACTGCTCTTCCCCAATCTCATGCTCTATACATGCCTTTACCCTCTCAATCAATACCCTCGTATATAATTTACCAGGAATACTCACCAAACTTATACCTCTGTAATTTGAGCACTCACTCTTATCCCCTTTGCCTTTGTACAATGGCACTATGCAAGCATTCCGCCAATCCTCAGGCACCTCACCATGAGTCATACATACATCAAATAACCTCAACAATCAGTCAACAATACAGTCACCCCCTTTTTTAATAAATTCCACTGCAATACCTTCCAAACCTCCTGCCTTGCCGGCTTTCATCTTCCACAAAGCTTTTCCTTCCTCTTCTCTGTTTACCAAATCATTTTCCCTAACCCTCTCACTTTGCACACCACCTCGACCAAACCACCCTATATCTTCCACTCTATCATCAAACACATTCTACAAACCTTCAAAATACTCACTCCATATCCTTCTCACATCTCCAGTACTTTTTATCACCTCCCCATTAGCGCCCTTCACTGAAGTTCCCATTTGCTCCCTTGTCTTACGCACTTTATTTACCTCCTTCCAGAACATCTTTTTATTCTCCCTAAAATTTAATGATACTCTCTCACCCCAACTCTCATTTTCCCTGTTTTTCACCTCTTGCACCTTCCTCTTGATCTCCTGTCTCTTTCTTTTATATAACTCCCACTCATTTTCATTTTTTCCCTGCAAAAATCGTCCAAATGCCTCTCTCTTCTCTTTCACTAATAATCTTACTTCTTCATCCCACCACTCACTACCCTTTCTAATCAACCCACCTCCCACGCTTCTCATGCCACAAGCATCTTTTGCGCAAGCCATCACTGCTTCCCTAAATACATCACATTCCTCCCCAACTGCCCTTACCTCCATTGTTCGCACCTTTTTCCATTCTGTACTCAGTCTCTCCTGGTACTTCCTCACACAAGTCTCCTTCCCAAGCTCATTTACTGTCACCACTCTCTTCACCCCCAACATTCTCTCTTCTTTTCTGAAAACCCCTAAAAATCTTCGCCTTCACGTCCACAAGATGATAATCAGACATCCCTCCAGTTGCACCTCTCAGCACATTAACATCCAAAGTCTCTCTTTCGCGGGCCTGTCAATTAACACGTAATCCAATAACGCTCTTTAGCCATCTCTCCTACTCATATGCGTATACTTATGTGTATCTCGCTTTTTAAACCAGGTATTCCCAATCACCAGTTCTTTTTCAGCACATAAACATACAAGCTGTTCACAATTTCCATTTACAACACTGACCACCCCATGTATACCAATTGTTCCCTCAACTGGCACATTACTCACCTTTGCATTCCAATCACCCATCACTATAACCCGGTCTCGTGCATCAAAACCACTAACACACTCATTCAGCTGCTCCCAAAACACTTGCCTCTCTTGATCTTTCTTCTTATGCCCAGGTGCATATGCACCAATAATCACCCATCTCTCTCCATCAACTTTCAGTTTTACCCATATTAATCGAGAATTTACTTTCTTACATTCTATCACACACTCCCACATTTCCTGTTTCAGGTGTACTGCTACTCCTTCCCTTGCTCTTGTCCTCCCACTAACCCCTGACTTTACTACCAAGACATTCCCAAACCACTCTTCCCCTTTACCCTTGAGCTTCGTTTCACTCAGAGCCAAAACATCCAGGTTCCTTTCCTCAAACATACTACCTATCTCTAATTTTTTCACATCTTGGTTACATCCACATACATTTAGACACCCCAGTCAGAGCCTTTGAGGAGGATGAGCACTCCCCGCGTGACTCCTTCTTCTGTTTCCCATTTTAGAAAGTTAAAAATACAAGGAGGGGAGGATATATATATATATTATATATATATATATATATATATATATATATATATATATATATATATATATATATATTTGATTATTTCTTTTTTATTTTGCTTTGTCGCTGTCTCCCGCGTTTGCAAGGTAGCGCAAGGAAACAGACGAAAGAAATGGCCCAACCCACCCCCATACACAATGTATACACACACACGTCCACACACGCAAATATACATACCTATATATCTCAATGTACACATATATATATACATACACAGACACATACATATATACCCATGCAAACAACTCACACTGTCTGCCCCCATTCACTCCCATCGCCACCTCGCCACACATGGAATACCAATTCCCTCCCCCCTCATGTGTGCGAGGTAGCACTAGGAAAAGACAACAAAGGCCCCATTCGTTCTCACTCAGTCTCTAGCTGCCACGCAATAATGCCCGAAACCACAGCTCCCTTTCCACATCCAGGCCCAACACAACTTTCCATGGTTTACCACAGACGCTTCACATGCCCTGATTCAATCCACTGACAGCACGTCAACCCCGGTATACCACATCGATCCAATTCACTCTATTCCTTGCCCTCCTTTCACCCTCCTGCATGTTCAGGCCCCGATCACACAAAATCTTTTTCACTCCATCTTTCCACCTCCAATCTGGTCTCCGACTTCTCCTCGTTCCCTCCACCTCCGACACATATATCCTCTTGGTCAATGTCTCCTCACTCATTCTCTCCATGTGCCCAAACCATTTCAAAACACCCTCTTCTGCTCTCTCAACCACGCTCTTTTTATTTCCTCACATCTCTCTTACCCTTACATTACTTACTCGATCAAACCACCTCACACCACACATTGTCCTCAAACATCTCATTTCCAGCACATCCACCCTCCTGCGCACAACTCTATCCATAGCCCACGCCTCGCAACCATACAACATTGCTGGAACCACTATTCCTTCAAACATACACATTTTTGCTTTCCGAGATAATGTTCTCGACTTCCACATATTCTTCAAGGCTCCAAGGATTTTCGCCCCCCCTCCCCCACCCTATGATTCACTTCCGCTTCCATGGTTCCATCCGCTGCCAGATCCACTCCCAGATATCTAAAACACTTTACTTCCTCCAGTTTTTCTCCATTCAAACTTACCTCCCAACTGACTTGACCCTCAACCCTACTGTACCTAATAACCTTGCTCTTATTCACATTTACTCTTAACTTTCTTCTTTCACACACTTTACCAAACTCAGTCACCAGCTTCTGCAGTTTCTCTCATGAATCCGCCATATGGGTAAAACTGAGAGTGAATGGAGAGAGATGGGTGAATATTGGTGCATATGCGCCTAGGCATGAGAAGAAAGATCATGAGAGGCAAGTGTTTTCGGAGCAGCTGAGTGAGTGTGTTGGTAGTTTTGATGCACGAGACCAGGTTACAGCAATGCGTGATTTAAATGCAAAGGTGAGTAATGTGGCAGTTGAGGGAATGATTGGTTTACATGGGATGTTCAGTGTTGTAAATGGTAATGGTGAAGATTTATGTGCTGAATAAGGACTGGTGATTGGGAATACCTGGTTTAAAAACAGAACTATACATAAGTATACGTATATAAGTAGGAGAGATGGCCAGAGAGCGTTATTGGATAACATGTTCTTAATGTGCTGAGAGGTGCAACTGGAGGGATGTCTAATCTTGTGGAGGCGAAGGTGAAGATTTGTAGTGGTTTTCAGAAAAAAAAGAGAGAACGTTGGGGTGAAGAGAGTGGTGAGAGCTTGAGAATGAGATTTGTGTGAAGAAGTACCAGGAGACAATGCGTACAGAATGGAAAAAGGTGAGAACAAAGGAAGTAAGGGGAGTGAGGGAGGAATGGGATGTATTTAGGGAAGCAGTGATGGCTTGTGCAGAAGTTGCTTATGGCATGAGAAGCGTGGGAGGCGTGCAGATTAGAAAGGTTAGTGAGTGGTGGGATGAAGAAGTAAGATTATTACTGAAAGAGTACAGAGACGCATTTGGACGAATTTTACAGGGAAATAATGCATATGACTGGGAGATGTATAAGAGAAAGAGGCAGGAAGTCAAGAGAAAGATGCAAGAGGCGAAAAAAAGGGCAAATGAGAGTTGGGATGAGAGAGTATCATTAAATTATAGGGAGAATAAAGAGACGTTTTAGAAGGAGGTAAATAAGATGCGTAAGACAAGGGAACAAATGGGAACATCAGTGAAGGGTGCTAATGGGTAGGTGATAACAAGTAGTGGTGCTGTGAGAAGGAGATGCAGAGAGTATTTTGAAGGTTTGCTGAATGTGTTTGATGATAGAGTGGCAGATATAGGGCGTTTTGGTCGAGGTGGTGTGCAAAGTGAGAGGGTTAGGGAGAATGATTTCGTAAACAGAGAAGAGGTAGTAAGAGCTTTGCGGAAGAGGAAAGCTGGCAAGGCAGCGGATTTGGATGGTGTTGCAGTAGAATTTATTAAAAAGTGGGTAACTGTATTGTTGACTGGTTGGTAAGGTTATTTAATATATGTATGACTCATGGTGAGGTGCCTGAAGACTGGCGGAATGCTTGTATAGTGCCATTGTACAAAGGAAAAAAGGGATAAAAGTGAGTGCTCAACTTACAGAGGTATAAGTTTATTGAGTGATCCTGGGAAATTATATGGGAGGGTATTGATTGAGAGGGTGAAGGCATGTACAGAGCATGAGATTGGGGAAGAGCAGTGTGGTTTCAGAAGTGGTAAAGGTTGTGTGGATCAGGTGACTGCTTTGAAAAAGAATATGTGAGAAATACTTAAAAAAGCAAATGGATTTGTATGTAGCATTTATGAATCTGGAGAAGGCATGTGATAGAGTTGATATAGATGCTCTGTGGAAGGTATTAAGATTATATGGTATGGGAGGTAAGTTGTTAGAAGCAGTGAAAAGTGTTTATCGAGGATGTCAGGTATGTGTACGTGGAGGAAGAGAGGAAAGTAATTGGTTCTCAGTGAGTGTTGGTTTGCGGCAGGGGTGCGTGAAGTCTCCCTGGTTGTTTAATTTGTTTATGGATGGGTTGTTAGAGAGGTAAATGCAAGAGTTTTGGAAAGAGGGGCAAGTATGCAGTCTGTTGTGGATGAGAGAGCTTGGGAAGTGATTCAGTTGTGTTTCGCTGATGATACAGCGATGGTGGCTGATTCGGATGAGAAACTGAAGAAGCTGGTGACTGAGTTTGGTAAAGTGTGTGAAAAAAGAAAGCTGAGAGTAAAATGGTACTGTAGGGGTGAGGGACAAGTCAATCGGGAGGTAAGTTTGAATGAAGAAACCTGGAGGAAGTGAAGTGTTTTTAGATATCTGGGAATGGATTTGGCAGCGGATGGAACCATGGAAGCGGAAGTGAATCATAGGGTGGGGGAGAGGGCGAAAGTTCTGAAAGCGTTGAATTTTGTGTGAAAGTCGAAAACGTTATCTTGGAAAGCAAAAATTGGTATATTTGAAGGAATAGTGGTTCCAACAATGTTATATGGCTGCGAGGCTTGGGCGAAAGGTAGAGTTTTGCGGAGGAGGGTGGATATGCTGGAAATGAGATGTTTGAGGACAATATGTGGTGTGAGGTGAGTTGATCGGGTAAGTAATGAAAGGGTAAGAGAGATGTTTGGTAATAAAAAGAGTGTGGTTGAGAGAGCAGAAGAGGGTGTTTTGAAATGGTTTGGTCTCATGGAGAGAATGAGTGAGGAAAGATTGACAAAGAGGATATATGTGTCAGAGGTGGAGCGAACGAGAAGTGGAGACCAAATTGGAGGTGGAAAGATGGAGTGAAAAAGATTTTGAGTGATCGGGGCCTGAACATGCAGAAGGCGTGCAAGGAATAGAGTGAATTGGAACGATGTGGTATACCGGGGTCGACGTTCTGTCAATGGATTGAACCAGGTCATATGAAGCGTCTTGGGTAAACCATGGAAAGTTTTGTGTGGCCTGGATGTTTAAAGGGAGCTTGATTTCGGTGCATCATATATGACCGCTAGAGACTGAGTGTGAACGAATGTGGCCTTTCTTGTCTTTTCCTAGTGCTACCTCGCGGAGGGAGGGAGTTGTCATTTCATGTGTGGCGGGCAGGCGACTAGAATGAATAAGGGCAGACAGTATGAATTATGTACATTTGTATATATGTATATGTCTGTGTGTGTATATATATATATATGTATACGTTGAGATGTATAGGTATGTATATGTGCGTGTGTGGACGTGATATATATATATATATATATATATATATATATATATATATATATATATATATATATATATATATATATATATATATATATATATATATATATAATATCCCTGGGGATAGGGGATTAAGAATACTTCCCACGTATTCCCTGCGTGTCGTAGAAGGCGACTAAAAGGGGAGGGAGCGGGGGGCTGGAAATCCTCCCCTCTCGTTTTTTTTTTTTTCAATTTTCCAAAAGAAGGAACAGAGGGGGCCAGGTGAGGATATTCCGAAAAAGGCCCAGTCCTCTGTTCTTAACGCTACCTCGTTAATGCGGGAAATGGCGAATAGTTTGAAAAAAAAATATATATATATATATATATATATATATATATATATATATATATATATATATATATATATATATATATATATATATATATACGAATAAAATGTATATGAACGCGCAGCCTCATAGAACATACAGAGCTCCAACAGCCAGGATCGAACCGGGGACCCCTTGTGCTAGAGGCAGGCATGCTAACCGCTAGGCTAAGGGACTGTATAATAGGAAACAACTATTCGAAATAATAAGTACTTGAATACCCTTTGTCTCACAATGGTGAGCAACCGGGTCTATCGGTTGTTTCCGAACAGAACACATAGCCAGCTGATAGCGTTTTACCGAACCTGACTGTACAACGCGGAGTTATATGAATACGAATAAAGTGTATATGAACGCGCACCTTCATAGAACATACAAAGCTCCAACAGCCAGGATCGAACCTGGGACCCCTTGTGCAAGAGGCAGGCATGCTAACCGCTAGGCTAAGGGACTATATAATAGGAAACAACTATTCGAAATACTAAGTACTCGAATACCCTTCGTCTCACAATGGTGAGCAGAGGGGTCTATCGGTTGTTTCCGAACAGAACACATACCCAGCTGATAGCGTTTTCCCGAACCTGACTGTACAACGCGGAGTTATATGAATACGAATAAAGTGTATATGAACGCGCACCTTCATAGAACATACAAAGCTCCAACAGCCAGGATCGAACCTGGGACCCCTTGTGCAAGAGGCAGGCATGCTAACCGCTAGGCTAAGGGATTGTATGATAGGAAACAACTATTCGAAATACTAAGTACTCGAATACCCTTCGTCTCACAATGGTGAGCAACGGGGTCTATCGGTTGTTTCCGAACAGAACACATAGCCAGCTGATAGCGTTTTACCGAACCTGACTGTACAACGCGGAGTTATATGAATACGAATAAAGTGTATATGAACGCGCACCTTCATAGGACATACAAAGCTCCAACAGCCAGGTTAGCATGCCTGCCTCTTGCACAAGGGGTCCCAGGTTCGATCCTGCAAATCCTTCCTTCAGTTCTTTTTTTAATTTTCAAAAAGGGAAGCAGAGAAGGGGGCCTAGTGAGGATATTCCCTCAAAGGGTCAGTCGTCTCTTCTTATCCCTACCCAGCTAATGCGGGAAGTGGCCAATAATTTGAAAAAAGAGAGTGGGAAAAAGAAAAAAAAAGAAAATGTATATATATATATATATATATATATATATATATATATATATATATATATATATATATATTTGCTTTCCGAGATAATGTTCTCGACTTATATGCATTCCCAAGATTTTCGCCCCCTCCCTCACCCTATGATTCACTTCTGCTTCCATGGTTCCATCCGCTGCCACATCCACTCCCAGATATCTAAAACACTTTACTTCCTCCAGTTTTTTTCTATTCAAACTTCCCTTCCAATTGACATGACCCTCAACCCTACTGTACCTAATAACCTTGCTCTTATTCACATTTACTCTTAACTTTCTTCTTTCACACACTTTACCAAACTCAGTCACCAGCTTCTGCAGTTTCTCACATGAATCAGCCACCAGCGCTGTATCATCAGCGAACAACAACTGACTCACTTCCCAAGCTCTTTCATCCACAACAGACTTCATACTTGCCCCTCTTTCCAAAACTCTTGCATTCACCTCCCTAACAACCCCATCCATAAACAAATTAAACAACCATGGAGACATCACACACCCCTGCCGCAAACCTACATTCACTGAGAACCAATCATTTTCCTCTCTTCCTACACGTACATATGCCTTACATCCTCGATAAAAACTTTCCACTTCTTCTAACATCTTGCCTCCCACACCATATATTCGTAATACGTTCCACAGAGCATCTCTATCAACTCTATCATATGCCTTCTCCAAATCCATAAATACTACATACAAATCCATTTGCTTTTCTAAGTATTTCTCACATACATTCTGCAAAGCAAACACCTGATTCACACATCCTCTACCTTCTGAAATCACACTGCTCTTCCCCAATCTGATGCTATGTACATGCCTTCACCCTCTCAATCAATACCCTCACATATAATTTACAAGGAATACTCAACAAACTTATACCTCTGTAATTTTAGCACTCACTCTTATCCCCTTTGCCTTTGTACAATGGCACTATGCACGCATTCCGCCAATCCTCATGCACCTCACCATGAGTCATACATACATTAAATAACCTTACCAACCAGTCAACAATACAGTCACCCCCTTTTTTAATAAATTCCATTGCAATACCATCCAAACCTGCTGCCTTGAAGGCTTTCATCTTCCGCAAAGCTTTTACTACCTCTTCTCTGTTTACCAAATCATTTTCCCTAACCCTCTCACTTTGCACACCATCTCGACCAAAACACCCTATATCTGCCACTCTATCATCAAACACATTCAACAAACCTTCAAAATACTCACTCCATCTCCTTCTCACACCGCCACTTCTTGTTATCACCTCCCAAATTAGCGCCCTTCACTGAAGTTCCCATTTGCTCCCTTGTCTTACGCACTTTATTTACCTCCTTCCAGAACATATTTCTATTCTCCCTAAAATTTAATGATACTCTCTCACCCCAACTCTCATTTGCCCTCTTTTTTCTCCTCTTGCACCTTTCTCTTGACCTCCTGTCTGTTTCTTTTATACATCTCCCACTCAATTTCATTTTTTCCCTGCAAAAATCGTCGAAATGCCTCTCTCTTCTCTTTCACTAATAATCTTACTTCTTCATCACAACACTCACTACCCTTTCTAATCAACCCACCTCCCACTCTTCTCATGCCACAAGCATCTTTTGCGCACTCCATCACTGATTCCCTAAATACATCTCATTCCTCCCCCACTCCCATTACTTCCATTGTTCTCACCTTTTTCCATTCTGTACTCAGTCTCTCCTGGTACTTCCTCACATAAGTCTCCTTCCCGAGCTCACTAACTCTCACCGCTATCTTCACCCCAACATTCACTCTTCTTTTCTGAAAACCCATATAAATCTTCACCTTAGCCTCCACAAGATAATGATCAGACATCCCTCCAGTTGCACCTCTCAGCATATTAACATCCAATAGTCTCTCTTTCGCGCGCCTGTCAATTAACACGTAATCCAATAACGCTCTCTGGCCATCTCTCCTACTTACATACGTATACTTATGTATATCTCGCTTTTTAAACCAGGTATTCCCAATCACCAGTTCTTTTTCAGCACATAAATCTACAAGCTCTTCACCATTTCCTTTTACAACACTGAACACTCCATGTATACCAATTATTCCCTCAACTGCCACATTACTCACCTTTGCATTCAAATCACCCATCACTATAACCCGGTCACGTGCATCAAAACCACTAACACACTCATTCAGCTGCTCCCAGAACACTTGCCTCTCATGATCTTTCTTCTTATGCCCAGGTGCATATGCACCAATAATCACCCATCTCTCTCCATCAACTTTCAGTTTTACCCATATTAATCGAGAATTTACTTTCTTACATTCTATCACATACTCCCACAACTCCTGTTTCAGGAGTACTGCTACTCCTTCCCTTGCTCTTGTCCTCTCACTAACCCCTGACTTTACTACCAAGACATTCCCAAACCACTCTTCCTCTTTACCCTTGAGCTTCGTTTAACTCAAAGCCAAAACATCCAGGTTCCTTTCGTCAAACATAATACCTATCTCTCCTTTTTTCACATCTTGGTTACATCCACACACATTTAGGCACCCCAATCTCAGTCTACGAGAAGGGTGAGCACTCCCCGCGTGACTCCTTCTGTTTCCCATTTTTTAGAAAGTTAAAATACAAGGAGGGGAGGATTTCTGGCCCCCCGCTCCCGTGCCCTCTAGTCGCCTTCTACGACACGTGAGGAATGCGTGGGAAGTATTCTTTCACCCCTATCCCCAGGGATAATATAAATATATATATGTATATATATATATATATATATATATATATATATATATATATATATATATATATATATATATATATATATATATATATATATATATATATTTATATATATAAATATATATATATATATATATATATATATATATATATATATATATATATATATATATATATATATATATATATATATATATATATATATATATATATATATATATATATATATATATATATATATATATATATATATATATATATATATATATATATATATATATATACATTAAATAACCTTACCAACCAGTGAACAATACAGTCACCCCCTTTTTTAATAAATTCCATTGCAATACCATCCAAACCTGCTGCCTTGAAGGCTTTCATCTTCCGCAAAGCTTTTACTACCTCTTCTCTGTTTACCAAATCATTTTCCCTAACCCTCTCACTTTGCACACCACCTCGACCAAAACACCCGATATCTGCCACTCTATCATCAAACACATTCAACAAACCTTCAAAATACTCACTCCATCTCCTTCTCACATCACCACTACTTGTTATCACCTCCCCATTTGCACCCTTCACTGAAGTTCCCATTTGCTCCCTTGTCTTACGTTTTTTATTTACCTCCTTCCAGAACATCTTTTCATTTTCCCTAAAATTTAATGATACTCTCTCACCCCAACTCTCATTTGCCCTTTTTTTCACCTCTTGCACCTTTCTCTTGACCTCCTGTCTCTTTCTTTTATACGTCTCCCACTCAATTTCATTTTTTCCCTGCAAAAATCGTCCAAATGCCTCTCTCTTCTCTTTCACTAATACTCTTACTTCTTCATCCCACCACTCACTACCCTTTCTAATCAACCCGCCTCCCACTCTTCTCATGCCACAAGCATCTTTTGCGCAATCCATCACTGATTCCCTAAATACATCCCATTCCTCCCCCACTCCCCGTACTTCCATTGTTCTCACCTTTTCCATTCTGTACTCAGTCTCTCCTGCCACTTCCTCACACAAGTCTCCTTCCCAAGCTCACTTATTCTCATCACGCTCTTCACCCCAACGTTCAATCTTCTTTTCTGGAAACACATACAAATCTTCACCTTAGCCTCCACAAGATAATGATCAGACATCCCTCTAGTTGCACCTCTCAGCGCATTAACATCCAAAAGTCTCTTTTGCGCGCCTGTCAATTAACACGTAATCCAATAACGCTCTCTGGCCATCTCTCCTACTTACATAAGTATACTTATGTATATCTCTCTTTTTAAACAAGGTATTCCCAATCATCAGTCCTTTTTCAGCACATAAATCTACAAGCTCTTCACCATTTCCATTTACAACACTGAACACCCCATGTATACCAATTATTCCCTCAACCGCCACATTACTCACCTTTGCATTCAAATCACCCAACACTATAACCCGGTCTCGTGCATCAAAACCACTAACACACTCATTCAGCTGCTCCCAAAACACTTGCCTCTCATGATCTTTCTTCTCATGCCCAGGTGCATATGCACCAATAATCACCCATCCCTCTCCATCAACTTTCAGTTTTATCCATATTAATCGAGAATTTACTTTCTTACATTCTATCACATACTTCCACAACTCCTATTTCAGGAGTACTGCTACTCCTTCCATTGCTCTTGTCCTCTCACTAACCCCTGACTTTACTCCCAAGACATTCCCAAACCACTCTTCCCATTTACCCTTGAGCTTCGTTTCACTCAGAGCCAAAACATCCAGGTTCCTTTCCTCAAACATACTATCTATCTCTCCTTTTTTCACATCTTGGTTACATCCACACACATTTAGGCACCCCAATCTGTGCCTTCGAGGAGGGTGAGCACTCCCCGCGTGACACCTTCTTCTGTTTCCCATTTTAGAAAGTTAAAAAAATACAAGGAGGGGAGGATTTCTGGCCCCCCGCTCATGGTGAGGTGCCTGAGGATTGGCGGAATGCGTGCATAGTGCCATTGTACAAAGGCAAAGGGGATAAGAGTGAGTGCTCAAATTACAGAGGTATAAGTTTGTTGAGTATTCCTGGCAAATTGTATGGGAGGGTATTGATTAAGAGGGTGAAGGCATGTACAGAGCTTCAGATTGGGGAAGAGCAGTGTGGTTTCAGAAGTGGTAGAGGATGTGTGGATCAGGTGTTTGCTTTGAAGAATGTATGTGAGAAATACTTAGAAAAGCAAATGGATTTGTATGTAGCATTTATGGATCTGGAGAAGGCATATGATAGAGTTGATAGAGATGCTCTGTGGAAGGTATTAAGAATATATGGTGTGGGAGGCAAGTTGTTAGAAGCAGTGAAAAGTTTTTATCGAGGATGTAAGGAATGTGTACGTATAGGAAGAGAGGAAAGTGATTTGTTCTCAGTGAATGTAGGTTTGCGGCAGGGGTGTTTGATGTCTCCATGGTTGTTTAATTTGTTTATGGATTGGGTTGTTAGGGAGGTGAATGCAAGAGTTTTGGAAAGAGGGGCAAGGATGAAGTCTGTTGGGGATGAGAGAGCTTGGGAAGTGAGTCAGTTGTTGTTCG
>NC_092234.1:74177560-74203573 GCF_036320965.1 Panulirus ornatus
ACATAATGGTTCAACCTCTTGCTATGGAAAAGGGAAATGTATAATTTATTTACACAAACGTCAATAGTAGTTTTCATCAATTTAACCACTGTATCATACTGCCTGGTCCACTTTTCTTATCATGAAACTGGAATATTGGCTTATGATGTTTCTCAATTGTCTTCATTTCACAAAGTACAACCATATCTTGGATACATGAGGGTATGTAGTTCGTCATCCGCCATAATAAAGCCTTGACAGGCCAAAAGTTTATCTGGGTATGTTTGAAGGAATAGTGGTTCCAACAATGTTGTATTGTTGCGAGGCGTGGGCTATGGATAGAGTTGTGCGCAGGAGGGTGGATGTGCTGGAAATGAGATGTTTGAGGACAATGTGTGGTGTGAGGTGGTTTGATCGAGTAAGTAATGCAAGGGTAAGAGAGATGTGTGGAAATAAAAAGAGCGTTGTTGAGAGAGCAGAAGAGGGTGTTTTGAAATGGTTTGGGCACATTGAGAGAATGAGTGAGGAAAGATTGACCAAGAGGATATATGTGTCGGAGGTGGAGGGAACGAGGAGAAGTGGGAGACCAAATTGGAGGTGGAAAGATGGAGTGAAAAAGATTTTGAGTGATCGGGGCCTGAACATGCAGGAGGGTGAAAGGCGGGCAAGGAATAGAGTGAATTGGATCGATGTGGTATACCGGGGTTGACGTGCTGTCAGTGGATTG
Organism: Panulirus ornatus; assembly: GCF_036320965.1. Lineage (NCBI taxonomy): Eukaryota > Metazoa > Arthropoda > Malacostraca > Decapoda > Palinuridae > Panulirus > Panulirus ornatus. The sequence continues at coordinate 74,178,267 of NC_092234.1, forward strand.
AATCAGGGCATGTGAAGCGTCTGGGGTAAACCATGGAGAGATATGTGGGGCCTGGATGTGGAAAGGGAGCTGTGGTTTCGGGCATTATTGCAAGACAGCTAGAGACTGAGTGTGAACGAATGTGGCCTTTGTTGTCTTTTCCTAGCGCTACCTCGCACACATGGTGTAGGGCGGGGATAGTATTCCATGTGTGGCGAGGTGGCGATGGGAATGAATAAAGGCAGACAGTGTGAATTGTGTGCATGGGTATATATGTATGTGTCTGTGTGCGTATTTATATGTGTACATTGAGATGTATAGGTATGTATATTTGCGTGTGTAGACATGTATGTATATACATGTGTATGGGGGTGGGTTGAGCTATTTCTTTCGTCTGTTTCCTTGCGCTACCTCGCAAACGCGGGAGACAGCGACAATATATATATACATATGTATATTATCCTTGGGGATAGGGGAGAAAGAATACTTCCCACGCATTCCTCACGTGTCGTAGAAGGTGACTAAAGGGGACGGGAGCGAGGGGCCAGAAACCCTCCCCTCCTTGTATCTTAACTTTCTAAGATGGGAAACAGAAGAAGAAGTCACGCGAGGATTGTTCATCCTCCTCGAAGGCTCAGATTGGGGTGTCAAAATGTGTGTGGATGTAACTAATATGAGAAAAAAGTAGAGATAGGTAGTATGTTTGAGGAAAGGAACCTGGATGTTTTGGCTCTGAGTGAAACGAAGCTCAAGGGTAAAGGGGAAGAGTGGTTTGGGAATGTCTTGGTAGTAAAGTCAGGGGTTAGTGAGAGGACAAGAGCAAGGGAAGGAGTAGCAATACTCCTGAATCAGGAGTTTTGGGAGTATGTGATAGAGTGTAAGAAAGTAAATTCTAGATTGATATGGGTAAAACTGGAAGTTGATGGAGAGAGATGGGTGATTATTGGTGCATATGCACCTGGGCATAAGAAGAAAGATCATGAGAGGCAAGTGTTTTGGGAGCAGCTGAATGAGTGTGTTAGTGGTTTTGATGCACGTGACCGGGTTATAGTGATGGGTGATTTGAATGCAAAGGTGAGTAATGTGGCAGCTGAGGGAATAATTGGTATACATGGAGTGTTCAGTGTTGTAAATGGAAACGGTGAAGAGCTTGTAAACTTATGTTCTGAAAAAAGGACTGGTGATTGGGAATACCTGGTTTAAAAAGCGAGATATACATAAGTATACGTATGTAAGTAGGAGAGATGGCCAGAGAATGTTATTGGATTACGTGTTAATTGATAGACGCACGAAAGAGAGACTTTTGGATGTAAATGTGCTGAGAGGTGCAGCTGGAGGGATGTCTGATCAATATCTTGTGGAGGCGAAGGTGAAGATTTGTGGGGGTTTTCAGAAAAGAAAAGAGAATCTTGTGGTGAAGAGAGTGGTGAGAGTAAGTGAGCTTGGGAAGGAGACTTGTGTGAGGAAGTACCAGGAGAGACTGAGTACAGAATGGAAAAATGTGAGAACAAAGGAGGTAAGGGTAGTGGGGGAGGAATGGGATGTATTTACTTAAGCAGTGATGGCTCAAAAGATGCTTGTGGCATGAGAAGCGTGGGAGGTGGGTCGATTAGAAAAGGTAGTGAGTGGTGGGATGAAGAAGTAAGATTATTAGTGAAAGAGAAGAGAGAGGCATTTGGACGATTTTTGCAGGGAAAAAATGAAATTGAGTGGGAGAGGTATGAAAGAAAGAGGCAGGAGGTCAAGAGAAAGGTACAAGAGATGAAAAAGAGGGCAAATGAGAGTTGGGGTGAGAGAGTATCATTAAATTTCAGGGAGAATAAAAAGATGTTTTGGAAGGAGGTAAACAAAGTGCTTAAGACAAGATAAGCAAATGGGAACTTCAGTGAAAGGGGATAATGGGGAGGTGATAACAGGTAGTGGTGATGTGAGAAGGAGATGGAGTGACCATTTTGAAGGTTTGTTGAATGTGTTTGATGATAGAGTGGCAGATATAGGGTGTTTTGGTCGAGGTGGTGTGCAAAGTGAGAGGGTTAGGGAAAATGATTTGGTAAATAGAGAAGAGGTAGTAAAAGCTTTACGGAAGGTGAAAGCCGGCAATGCAGGAGGTTTGGATGGTATTGCAGTGGAATTTATTAAAAAAGGGGGTGACTGTATTGTTGACTGGATGGTAAGGTTATTTAATGTATGTATGATTCATGGTGAGGTGCCTGAGGATTGGCGGAATGCTTGCATAGTGCCATTGTACAAAGGCAAAGGGGATAAGAGTGAGTGCTCAAATTATAGAGGTATAAGTTTGCTGAGTATTCATGGTAAATTATATGGGAGGGTATTGATTGAGAGGATGAAGGCATGTACAGAGCATCAGATTGGGGAAGAGCAGTGTGGTTTCAGAAGTGGTAGAGGATGTGTGGATCAGGTGTTTGCTTTGAAGAATGTATGTGAGAAATACTTAGAAAAACAAATGAATATGTATGTAGCATTTATGGATCTGGAGAAGGCATATGATAGAGTTGATAGAGATGCTCTGTGGAAGGTTTTAAGAATATATGGTGTGGGAGGCAAGTTGTTAGAAGCAGTGAAAATTTTTTCTCGAGGATGTAAGGCATGTGTACGTGTAGGAAGAGAGGAAAGTGATTGGTTCTCAGTGAATATAGGTTTGCGGCAGGGGTGTTTGATGTCTCCATGGTTGTTTAATTTGTTTAAGAATGGGGTTGTTAGGGGGGTGAATGGAAGAGTTTTGGAAAGAGGGGCAAGTATGAAGTCTGTTGTGGATGAGAGAGCTTGGGAAGTGAGTCAGTTGTTGTTCGCTGATGATTCAGCGCTGGTGGCTGATTCATGTAAGAAACTGCAGAAGCTGGTGAATGAGTTTGGTAAAGTGTGTGAAAAATGAAAGTTGAGTGTAAATGTGAATAAGAGCAAGGTTATTAGGTACAGTAGGGTTGAGGGTCAAGTCAATTGGGAGGTAAGTTTGAATGGTGAAAAACTGGAGGAAGTAAAGTGTTTTAGATATCTGGGAGTGGATCTGGCAGAGGATGGAACCATGGAAGCGGAAGTCTATCATAGGGTGGGGGAGGGGTCGAAAATTCTGGGAGCCTTGAAGAATGTTTGGAAGTCGAGAACATTATCTCGGTAAGCAAAAATGGGTATGTTTGAAGGAATAGTGGTTCCAACAATGTTGTATGGTTGCGAGGCGTGGGCTATGGATAGAGTTGTGTGGAGGAGGGTGGTTGTGCTGGAAATGAGATGTTTGAGGACAATATGTGGTATGAGGTGGTTTGATGGAGTAAGTAATGTAAGGGTAAGAGAGGTGTGTGGAAATAAAGAGAGTGTGTTGAGAGAGCAGAAGAGGGTATTTTGAAATGGTTTGGTCACATGGAGAGAATGAGTGAGGAAAGATTGACCAAGAGGATATATGTGTCGTAGGTGGAGGGAACGAATAGAAGTGGGAGACTAAATTGGAGGTGGAAGGATGGAATGAAATCGATTTTGAGTGATCGGGGCCTGAACATGCAAGAGGGTGAAAGGTGTGCAAGGAATAGAATGAATTGGATCGATATGGTATACCGGGGTCGACGTGCTGTCAGTGGATTAAACCAGGGCATGTGAAGCGTCTGGGGAAAACCATGGAAAGTTTTGTGGGGCCTGGATGTGGAAAGGGAGCTATGGTTTCGGTGCATTATTACATGACAGATAGAGACCGAGTGTGAACGAATGGGGCCTTTGGTGTCTTTTCTTAGCGCTACCTCGCACACATGAGGGGGGTGGGGGTTGTTATTCCATGTGTGGCGAGGTGGCGATGAAAACAAATAAAGGCAGACAGTATGAATTATGTACTTGTGTATATATGTATATGTCTGTGTGTGTATATATATGTGTACATTGAGATGTATAGGTATGTATATTTTCGTGTGTGGACGTGTATGTATATACATGTGTATGTGGGCGGGTTGGGACATTCTTTCGTCTGTTTCCTTGCGCTACCTCGCTAACGCGGGAGACAGCGACAAAGCAAAATGAATAAATGAAAATGAAAAAAAAAAAATATATATATATATATATATATATATATATATCATTAAATTTTAGAGAGAATAAAAAGATGTTCTGGAACGAGGTAATTAAAGTGCGTAAGACAAGGGAGCAAATGGGAACTTCAGTGAAGTGCGCAAATGGGGAGATGATAACAAGTAGTGGTGATGTGAGAAGGAGATGGAGTGAGTATTTTGAAGGTTTGTTGAATGTGTTTTATGATAGAGTGGCAGATATATGGTGTTTTGGTCGAGGTGGTGTGCAAAGTGAGAGGGTTAGGGAAAATGATTTGGTAAACAGAGAAGAGGTAGTGAAAGCTTTGCGGAAGATGAAAGCCGGCAAGGCAGCAGGTTTGGATGGTATTGCAGTGGAATTTATTAAAAAAGAGTGTGACTGTATTGTTGACTGGTTGGTAAGGTTATTTAATGTATGTATGACTCATGGTGAGGTGCCTGAGCATTGGCGGAATGCGTGCATAGTGCCATTGTACAAAGGCAAAGGGGATAAGAGTGAGTGCTCAAATTACAGAGGTATAAGTTTGTTGAGTATTCCTGGTAAATTATATGGGAGGGTATTGATTGAGAGGGTGAAGGCATGTACAGAGCATCAGATTGGGGAAGAGCAGTGTGGTTTCAGAAGTGGTAGAGGATGTGTGGATCAGGTGTTTGCTTTGAAGAATGTATGCGAGAAATACTTAGAAAAGCAAATGGATTTGTATGTAGCATTTATGGATCTGGAGAAGGCATATGATAGAGTTGATAGAGATGCTCTGTGGAAGGTATTAAGAATATATGGTGTGGGAGGAAAGTTGTTAGAAGCAGTGAAAAGTTTTTATCGAGGATGTAAGGCATGTGTACGTTTAGGAAGAGAGGAAAGTGATTGTTTCTTGGTGAATGTAGGTTTGCGGCAGGGGTGTGTGATGTCTCCATGGTTGTTTAATGTGTTTATGGATGGGGTTGTTAGGGAGGTAAATGCAAGAGTTTTGGAAAGAGGGGCAAGTATGAAGTCTGTTGGGGATGAGAGAGCTTGGGAAGTGAGTCAGTTGTTGTTCGCTGATGATACAGCGCTGGTGGCTGATTCATGTGAGAAACTGCAGAAGCTGGTGACTGAGTTTGGTAAAGTGTGTGGAAGAAGAAAGTTAAGAGTAAATGTGAATAAGAGCAAGGTTATTAGGTACAGTAGGGTTGAGGGTCAAGTCAATTGGGAGGTGAGTTTGAATGGAGAAAAACTGGAGGAAGTGAAGTGTTTTAGATATCTGGGAGTGGATCTGGCAGCGGATGGAACCATGGAAGCGGAAGTGGATCATAGGGTGGGGGAGGGGGCGAAAATTCTGGGGGCTTTGAAGAATGTGTGGAAGTCGAGAACATTATCTCGGAAAGCAAAAATGGGTATGTTTGAAGGAATAGTAGTTCCAACAATGTTGTATGGTTGCGAGGCGTGGGCTATGGATAGAGTTGTGCGCAGGAGGATGGATGTGCTGGAAATGAGATGTTTGAGGACAATGTGTGGTGTGAGGTGGTTTGATCGAGTGAGTAACGTAAGGGTAAGAGAGATGTGTGGAAATAAAAAGAGCGTGGTTGAGAGAGCAGAAGAGGGTGTTTTGAAGTGGTTTGGGCACATGTAGAGGATGAGTGAGGAAAGATTGACCAAGAGGATATATGTGTCGGAGGTGGAGGGAGCAAGGAGAAGAGGGAGACCAAATTGGAGGTGGAAAGATGGAGTGAAAAAGAGTTTGTGTGATCGGGGCCTGAACATGCAGGAGGGTGAAAGGAGGGCAAGGAATAGAGTGAATTGGAGCGATGTGGTATACCGGGGTTGACGTGCTGTCAGTGGATTGAATCAAGGCATGTGAAGCGTCTGAGGTAAACCATGGAAAGCTGTGTAGGTATATATATTTGCGTGTGTGGACGTATGTATATACATGTTTTTGGGGGTGGGTTGGGCCATTTCTTTCGTCTGTTTCCTTGCGCTACCTCGCAAACGCGGGAGACAGCGACAAAGTATAAAAAAAAAAAAAAAAAAAAAAAAATATATATATATATATATATATATATATATATATATATATATATATATATATATATATATATATATATATATATAAAAAGTTCAAAAGAGTTAGTCTAAAGGTAATCTTAAATAATTTAACAATAATAGAATTTATATGGACCTCCATGGTGTAGCGGGTAACGTTACACAGGTGCATGTCACCGCGGGTCGAGCCGCATAGGTTCGAATCCTGGCAGTGGGTTACTCCGTAGTCCTCCCATTGCTCTTCGGAGTTTGAGCATGTGGCGGAGGCTAGGATATGTATATTTCTTCTTTTTTAAACTTTAACGCTGTTTCCCGTGTCAGCGACGCAGGGCCACTAAACAGAAGAATGGCCCATCAACTCATACACACACACACACACACACTCATATATATATGTATATATATATATATATATATATATATATATATATATATATATATATATATATATATATATATATATATATATATATATGAGTGTGTGTGTGTGTGTATGAGTTGATGGGCCATTCTTCTGTTTAGTGGCCCTGCGTCGCTGACAGGGGAAACAGCGTTAAAGTTTAAAAAAGAAGAAATATACATATCCTAGCCTCCGCCACATGCTCAAACTCCGAAGAGCAATGGGAGGACTACGGAGTAACCCACTGCCAGGATTCGAACCTATGCGGCTCGACCCGCGGTGACATGCACCTGTGTAACGTTACCCGCTACACCATGGAGGTCCATATAAATTCTATTATTGTTAAATTATTTAAGATTACCTTTAGACTAACTCTTTTGAACTTTTTTTAATTATCTTAGGGGCTGAGTAGTTTATGGATGAGAGTTTATGGATGTCCGTAGCTACCTTCACTTTGTACCATGATTCTCACTGCTGATAATTTTGTGTTTCAAGAATTTGCATTGATTTCACTCCACGAAATTTTCCGATTTTACCGCAAGAATTTACCATATATCATCATATTGTATACTGACTTCATTGCTACGTTCTACATAGATTTTCAAAGCATGAATTTAAATCCATTTCATTGCAAATCTTTACAATGATTTCGGCGCAAAAATTCCATTTTTAAGCAATGATTTCTCTATCTATAAAATCCTGTACATATTCTACACATTACATCTGCACAATCTATACATATTTACTAAAGTCACTTACACTTACACATTTTTCTACTTTTGTTTGGGATTACATACAGAGTCCGTGACGCTGGGGTGTTCTGTAAGCTTCCAGTAAGCTGGTGCAGCGTGGCGAGGGATCGAACTCATGTATCAGGGGGAGGGCATACGTGAGAACAATGGCTGCCCCACCTCACCACCACGGCCACCATTGTTTTACGGATCCCCCCCCCCCCCCACTGTGCTCTTGCTGCAGTGGACAACACCCCCTAAAGTAGCAAGGTTTATAACCCGTTTCTCCCGCACGTTAATCTGTTTCTTCTGATCTCTCTCTCTCTCTCTCTCTCTCTCTCTCTCTCTCTCTCTCTCTCTCTCTCTCTCTCTCTCTCTCTCTCTCTCTCTCTCTCTCTCTCTCTCTCTCTCTCTCTCTCTCTCATTATCATCGTCGACTTCCCCCCGCCATCCTGGTCCACCTCTCCACCGGTCACGCCCTCCCCACACACCGTCCTCTCCCATACCCGTCCAACGCCTAATACCCGCCCTAACCCTCCCCCACTTGTACCCTCCCACCCCCTCAGTATATGCCACCACGACCCCTCCTATACCTCATCATGTTCACCCTTCTTAGCTCCCCTTCCTGCTTCCTCCTCTCACCCTCACCAAAATTCCCAGTCCCGACCTTACACTAGTCCTCGCTCACCCAAATTTCATAACCTCCTCCAACTTTACGTCACATCTCAACCATCCGACCAGCCGACCTCCTCCTTCTTCTTCATGAAACAGCTCCACCACTCAACCAGGCCCCTCCCATCCCCGTCGGCTATACCCACGAGCAATCGATCTGCTGAGAAATCTAGGTAAGCACTTGGTAGGGAATTCTAGAGCTAAGTTATAAGTCCACGTTTACTCCGGTGCCAGAATATCCCACATTAAACCAAAGGTTAAAGACATTAAAGTACCAACTAAAAAGTCATGTGTAGTGATGAATGTTGGCAGCAACGACGTTTATCACAAGAATTTAAATTCAGAAGTTATCATAGAAGAATACATCAGCTGATTGCCACCCTGATAGATCTGATAACATTGTTATGGTTGGCGCTTCCCCGCGACTTAATGTAGGTAACTACGTCCTACGTAGAAGTATAAGTGTAAATGAGAGACTGAAACTCTTGTGTACTAATGCTAACATCGGTGTTGTAGATCTGTGCCTCGAATTCACAAGACAAGAACTCTGCAGCAAAGACGGCATTCACTTCTACAATAAAGTGACAGAACTCTTAGCGATGCGATTCAAAGATCAAATTGCCTTATAACTATAGGGAAAAAAATGTTTTATTGACCAAATGAAACGGACGGTTGAGGTCAGCTCGGGTCATACGACATGTCACACAGGAGATATCAGATAGAACCCCCTCCCCACCCCACCAGACAACAACGTCAGGGATGCAGGTCTATAAATGGCCGGTCACCAAATCATACCATCAGTCTCCTACAGAAATCACTCAAAGAATTGAAATAGACTAAACATTAATATAAATTCCATCCAAAACAAAATAGCTGAATTGCATTGTTTGGTAAACAGTGAACACGTTGATATCATTGGTCTAACAGAAACATTTATAACACGGAAAACAACGACCTGATTAGTGAGTACAATCTACCAGACCACAAATAATTTGTAAGGGACAGAGACGGTTGAGCAGGAGGAACTGCACTGTATGTAAAATCTTACCTAAGCCCCATCAAAATTCACTTGTGTGTTCAGATTGGCACAAAACCTTCCAAACTTTACATAAACGTCGTTTATAGACGCCCTAGTCAGCCAGCAGTCATGTACGAGAGTTTACAACGAGCAATAGAGGATAAAGACTCCATGATTCTTGGGGATTTCAATCTTCCAGAAATCAAATGATAAACTATCTCAGGTGTAGAGTGTGAATCTGTTAGACTTATCATCTTTGTCGAAGACAATTATCTCTACCAAATCGTTACCAAGCCGATGAGGGGAGCCAATGTACTTGATTTAATTCTTGCATCCCAGGAGTTCTTAGTAACTAATACCCGTAATGGAGAACATTTAGGCATCTGTGACTATAACATGGTTAGGTTTGACGTGGATATCAATACCGACACTCCTAAAACCAAGTACTCTTACCCCTAACTTTAAAAGGGCAGATTTAATGGGCTGCTCGACGTATTACAATCTCACCCTTGTTGATACATGCCCAAAAAAATTGAGGGCCAGTTTTAAGCGTCAGTTTATGCACCATCTAGTCACATTTATTCACATGCACATGAAAAACAAATAAAGCCAACAACAAGCCTGAACGGTACTCCCAAAATATTGCAAGAGTTACACGACGCAGAAATGAATTCTATAAGCTAAAGTAAACTGACAATGACCCAGATATTGCAACACAATATACACCACCAGAAGACAAGTGAAATTCCTTATCAAAAATGCCTGGAGAGAATACGAAGTGAGCATTGCAAGAGATAGTAATAGAGATCATAAAAGATTTTATAGATATATCATTAATAAGAAAAAAAATAATAGGAGTGGAATAAGATCCTTAGTAAACAAGTATGGAGAACCCACTGAGGACATTGAAAGCATAGCAACAACTTTGAATAAGTATTGCAGTTCTGTGTTTACGCTAGAAAGCAACGACACGAATTTTGAGACAGCATTGAATACCACTCACACGATACAAGAATAAAAACCCAGGTCCTGATCGTTTCTATCCAGGCGTGATTAAAAACGTCAAACACGAAATTGCCGGACCGTTATCCCAGATTTTCAATAAATCGTTCCAGGAAGGAATAGTCCCACAGGACTGGAGACTGGCAGACGTCATTCCTATATACAAAAAGGGAACCCACGAAATACCTGGTAATTACCGTGTTATTAGCCTCACATCAATCATATGTAAACTTCTGGAGTCGATTATTAGAGATATAATCGTAGCCTATCTGGAACAACACAGCCTGATCAATAATACACAGCATGGTTTTTGGAAGACGCAGGTCATGCCTTACAAACCTCCTTGAATTTTATCATGCATTATTCAATACCCAAGACAAGACAAAAGCAATAGATATAAAACATTCGATTAAGTACCCTACGTGAATTTGGTGCACAAAGTCCGGACCTTGGTGATAGCTGCTTGCATAAGAAATTGGATATAAGCCTGGTTGCGTGATAGGAAGCAAAGAGTGGTGATGAATGGGGAATCATCCATCACTGTGGTCACCCGTTACTTGTGGAATCATCCAAGGATCCGCACTTGGACCTATATTTTTCATCATTTATATCAACGATGTAGGCGTAGGGCTAAATAACAGAATGTTCAAATTTGTAGATAACACAAAGATCGGCAGTGCCATATTAACTGAAAAAGATGGACTAAGATTGCAAGAGGATCTAGATAAATCCGCTGAATGGTCTAATAAAGGGCAAATGCCATTTAGTATCAATAGATATCAGCTGTTACAAGTAGGAGACCTAAACAAAAATAATTCATTATGAAATGATGGGCCACAAGATTAAGGACACCCCTGGTGTGAGAGATCTAGGGTCACTGTCTCCAATAATTTCAAATTCTCCCAGCATTGCAATGAAGCTGCCAAGAAAGCAAATAGAATGTAAGGATATATAAACAGAAATTTTACGCAGAAAAGCAATGATTTGACATTGCCACTATATAAGTCTAATTAGACCACACCTCGAATAGTGCAGGTTTGGGAACCCCCACTAAAGCAAGGACATTTGGAAGCAGTGCGGCGAAGAGCAATTAAATTGATTTTCTCATTGTGTAACAAACCACATGAGGAGATACTGCGAGAATTGAACTTGTTCTCCATAAGCAAGAAGCGCCTCCAGGACAAATGAATAGAATGCTCCAAGGTACTTAAAGGATTCAAGAACGATGATATTGAACATTTCTTTACAGCGTTATCTACGAAAGAAAAAAGGACTAAAACTTAGAGGTCACCGAGTTAATCTGAACAATACGCAATATTTTCATTACCAACGATATCATAGATTCATGGAATAAGCTCCCAGAAAATGTTCAGAGCAACACCCTTAATATCTTCAAAATTAGACTTAGTACTGCCTATATAAGAAAATGAGAAGGGATGCATGTCGTTCGTTGCGAGTAAATGTGAGAGACAAGCTGATTGGGATGCAAGTTTGAAAGGAGTAAAATTGGTGGAAGTGAAACGCTTAAGATATCTGGGAGTGGACTTGGAAGCGGATGGAACCATGGAAGCGGAAGTGAGCAAAAATGGGTGTTTGAAGGAATATTGGTTCCAACAATGTTATATGGGTGCGAGACATGGGCTGTAGATAGGGTTCTACAGAGGATGGTGGATGTGTTGGAAGTGAAAGTTTTAAGGACAATATATGGTGTAAGATGGTTTGATTAAGTAATGAAAAGGTAAGAGAGATCTGTGGAAATAAAAAGAGTGTGATTGAGAGAGCAGAAGAGGGTGTGTTGAAATGGTCTGGACATAAGGCGAGAATGAGTAAGGAAAGATTGACAAAGAGGATGTATGCGTCAGAGATGAAGGGAACAAGAAGAAGTGGGATACCAAATTGGAAGTAGGAGGAAGGATTAATAAAGATTTTGAGCGATCGGGGCCTGAACATACAAGAGGGTAAGAGGTGTACAAGGAATAGTAAATTGGAACGATGTGGCGTATCGGGTCGACGTGCTGGCAATAGACGGAACCAAGGCATGTGAAACGTCTGGGGTAAACATTCTTCAATTTTTCTCCATTCAATCTCATACTAGTTAACTTTTCCCTTAACCCTACTGAACTTAGTAATCCTGCTTTCATTCATATTTGCACTCAACTTTCATATACTCTTCGAAACTCAGTCACCAACTTCTGCAGTTTCTCTCACGAATTAGCCAACAGTGCTGCATCATCAGCGAACTACAACTAACTCACTTCACATGCACTCTCATCCACAACAAACTGCATAATCACCCATCTCTCCAAAACTCTTGCACTTTCATCCCTTACCACTCAATCCATAAACTAATTAAACAACCATGGTGACATCACACACCCTTGGTGCAGAACGACTTTCACTGGAAATAAATCACTCTCCTCTCTTCCTAATCGTACGCACCCCATACACCCTTAACATAAACTTCTCACTGCTTCTAGCAGCTTACCTCCTTCACCAATTCTTAAGACCTTCCATAAAGCATCTTCATCAACCCAATCATATGCCTTCTCCAGATCAATAATACCATACACAAATCCATATGTTTCTCTGAGTAATTCTCACACATTCGTAAAGCAAGCACCTAATTAAGACATCCACTACCACTTTAGAAAACACACTGCTCTTCCCCAATCTGTTGTTCTGTACATGCATTTACCCTCTCAGTCAATACCCTCCTATACAATACTCCACGAATACTTAGCAAACTTATGCCTCTGTAGTCTAACCAATCACCTTTATTCCCTTTGCCTTAATACAGTGGCACTCTATATGCATTCCACCAATCCTTAGGCATACGTACATATGCATACACAAACACACACACACACGCACACACACACAAACATACACTCACACACATATGTATATATATATATATATATATATATATATATATATATATATATATATATATATATATATATATATATATATATATATATATATATATATATATATATATATATATATATATATATACATATATATATATATATATATATATATATATATATATATATATATATATATAGAGGGAGCGGGGGGCTGGAAATCCTCCCCTCTCTTTTTTTTTTTTCCAAAAGAAGGAACAGAGGGGGCCAGGGGAGGATATTCCAAATAAGGCCCAGTCCTCTATTCCTAACGCTACCTCGCTAACGCGGGAAATGACGAATAGTTTAAAAGAAAGAATATATATATATATATATATATATATATATATATATATATATATATATATATATATATATATATATATATATATATATATATATATATATGTATATATATATATATATATATATATATATATATATATATATATATATATATATATATATATATATATATATATATATATATATATATATATCTTTCTTTCTTTCTTTTAAACTATTCGCCATTTCCCGCATTAGCGAGGTAGCATTAAGAACAGAGGACTGGGCCTTTGAGGGAATACCCTCACCTGGCCCAATTCTCTGTTCCTTCTTTTGGAAAAAAAAAAAAAAAAAAAAAAAAAAAAACGAGAGGGGAGGATTTCCAGCCCCCCGCTCCCTCCCCTTTTAGTCGCCTTCTACGACACGCAGGGAATACGTGGGAAGTATTCTTAATCCCCTATCCCCAGGGATATATATATATATATATATATATATATATATATATATATATATATATATATATATATATATATGTAGGTTTGCGGCAGGGGTGTGTGATGTCTCCATGGTTGTTTAATTTGTTTATGGATGGGGTTGTTAGGGAGGTAAATGCAAGAGTCCTGGAAAGAGGGGCAAGTATGAAGTCTGTTGGGGATGAGAGAGCTTGGGAAGTGAGTCAGTTGTTGTTCGCTGATGATACAGCGCTGGTGGCTGATTCATGTGAGAAACTGCAGAAGCTGGTGACTGAGTTTGGTAAAGTGTGTGGAAGAAGAAAGTTAAGAGTAAATGTGAATAAGAGCAAGGTTATTAGGTACAGTAGGGTTGAGGGTCAAGTCAATTGGGAGGTGAGTTTGAATGGAGAAAAACTGGAGGAAGTGAAGTGTTTTAGATATCTGGGAGTGGATCTGTCAGCGGATGGAACCATGGAAGCGGAAGTGGATCATAGGGTGGGGGAGGGGGCGAAAATTTTGGGAGCCTTGAAAAATATGTGGAAGTCGAGAACATTATCTCGGAAAGCAAAAATGGGTATGTTTGAAGGAATAGTGGTTCCAACAATGTTGTATGGTTGCGAGGCATGGGCTATGGATAGAGTTGTGCGCAGGAGGATGGACGTGCTGGAAATGAGATGTTTGAGGAAAATGTGTGGTGTGAGGTGGTTTGATCGAGTAAGTAACGTAAGGGTAAGAGAGATGTGTGGAAATAAAAAGAGCGTGGTTGAGAGAGCAGAAGAGGGTGTTTTGAAATGGTTTGGGCACATGGAGAGAATGAGTGAGGAAAGATTGACCAAGAGCATATATGTGTCGGAGGTGGAGGGAACGAGGAGAAGAGGGAGACCAAATTGGAGGTGGAAAGATGGAGTGAAAAAGATTTTGTGTGATCGGGGCCTGAACATGCAGAAGGGTGAAAGGATGGCAAGGAATAGAGTGAATTGGAGCGATGTGGTATACAGGGGTTGACGTGCTGTCAGTGGATTGAGTCGGGGCATGTGAAGCGTCTGGGGTAAACCATGGAAAGCTGTGTAGGTATGTATATTTGCGTGTGTGGACGTGTGTATGTACATGTGTATGGGGGGGGGGGTTGGGCCATTTCTTTCGTCTGTTTCCTTGCGCTACCTCGCAAACGCGGGAGACAGCGACAAAGTTTAAAAAAAAAAAAAAAAAAAAAAATATATATATATATATATATATATATATATATATATATATATATATATATATGTATATATATATATATATATTCTCCCCTATCCCTGGAGATAGGGGAGAAAGAATACTTCCCACGCATTCCTCACGTGTCCTAGAAGGCGACTAAAGGGGACGGGAGCGAGAGGCCAGAAACCCTCCCCTCCTTGTATTTTAACTTTCTAAAAGGGGAAACAGAAGAAGGAGTCACGCGAGGAGTGCTCATCCTCCTCGAAGGCTCAGATTGGGGTGTCTAAATGTGTGTGGATGTAACCAAGATGAGAAAAAAGGAGAGATAGGTAGTATGTTTGAGGAAAGGAACCTGGATGTTTTGGCTCTGAGTGAAACGAAGCTCAAGGGTAAAGGGGAAGAGTGGTTTGGGAATGTCTTGGTAGTAAAGTCAGGGGTTAGTGAGAGGACAAGAGCAAGGGAAGGAGTAGCACTACTCCTAAATCAGGAGTTGTGGGAGTATGTGATAGAGTGTAAGAAAGTAAATTCTAGATTGATATGAGTAAAACTGAAAGTTGATGGAGAGAGATGGGTGATTACTGGTGCATATGCACCTGGCATGAGAAGAAACATAATGAGAGGCAAGTGTTTTCGGAGAAGCTGAATGAGTGTGTTAGTGGTTTTGATGCACGTGACCGGGTTATAGTGATGGGTGATTTGAATGCAAAGGTGAGTAATGTGGCAGTTGAGGGAATAATTTTGGTATACATGGAGTGTTCAGTGTTGTAAATGGAAATGGTGAAGAGCTTGTAGATTTATGTGCTGAAAAAGGACTGGTGACTGGGAATACCTGGTTTAAAAAGCGAAATATACATAAGTATACGTATGTAAGTAGGAGAGATGGCCAGAGAGCGTTATTGGATTTCGTGTTAATTGATAGACGCACGAAAGAGAAACTTTTGGATGTTAATGTGCTCAGAGGTGCAACTGGAGGGATGTCTGATCATTATCTTGTGGAGGCGAAGGTGAAGATTTGTATGGGTTTCCAGAAAAGAAGAGAGAATGTTGGGGTGAAGAGAGTGGTGAGAGTAAGTGAGCTTGGGAAGGAGACTTGTGTGAGGAAGTACCAGGAGAGACTGAGTACAGAATGGAAAAAGGTGAGAACAAAGGAGGTAAGGGGAGTGGGGGAAGAATGGGATGTATTTAGGGAAGCAATGATGGCTTGCGCAAAAGATGCTTGTGGCACGAGAAGCGTGGGAGGTGGGTTGATTAGAAAAGGTAGTGAGTGGTGGGATGAAGAAGTAAGATTATTAGTGAAAGAGAAGAGAGAGGCATTTGGACGATTTTTGCAGGGAAAAAATGTAAGTGAGTGGGAGACGTATAAAAGAAAGAGGCAGGAGGTCAAGAGAAAGGTGCAAGAGGTGAAAAAGAGGGCAAATGAGAGTTGGGGTGAGAGAGTATCATTGAATTTCAGGGAGAATAAAAAGATGTTTTGGAAGGAGGTAAATAAAGTGCGTAAGACAAATGAGCAAATGGGAACTTCAGTGAAGGGGGCTAATGGGAAGGTAATAACAAGTAGTGGTGATGTGAGGAGATGGGGTGAGTATTTTGAAGGTTTGTTGAATGTGTTTGATGATAGAGTGGCAGATATCGGGTGTTTTGCTCGAGGCGGTGTGCAAAGTGAGAGGGTTAGGGAAAATGATTTGGTAAATAGAGAAGAGGTAGTAAAAGCTTTACGGAAGATGAAAGCCGGCAAGGCAGGAGGTTTGGATGGTATTGCAGTGGAATTTATCAAAAAAGGGGGTGACTGTATTGTTGACTGGATGGTAAGTTTATTTAATGTATGTATGATTCATGGTGAGGTGCCTGAGCATTGGCGGAATGCTTGCATAGTGCCATTGCACAAAGGCAAAGGGGACAAGAGAGAGTGCTCAAATTACAGAGGTATAAGTTTGTTGAGTATTCCTGGTAAATCATATGGGAGGGTATTGATTGAGAGGGTGAAGGCATGTACAGAGCATCAGATTGGGGAAGAGCAGTGTGGTTTCAGAAGTGGTAGAGGATGTGTGGATCAGGTGTTTGCTTTGAAGAATGTATGTGAGAAATACTTAAAAAAACAAATGAATATGTATGTAGCATTTATGGATCTGGAGAAGGCATATGATAGAGTTGATAGACATGCTCTGTGGATGGTTTTAAGAACATATGGTGTGGGAGGCAAGTTGTTAGAAGCAGTGAAAAGTTTTTATCGATGATGTAAGCATGTGTACGTGTAGGAAGAGAGGAAAGTGATTGGTTCTCAGTGAATATAGGCTTGCGGCAGGGGTGTGTGATGTCTCCATGGTTGTTTAATTTGTTTATGGATGGGGTTGTTAGGGAGGTGAATGGAAGAGTTTTGGAAAGAGGGGAAAGTATGCAGTCTGTTGTGGATGAGAGAGCTTGGGAAGTGAGTCAGTTGTTGTTCTTTGATGATGCAGCACTAGTGGCTGATTCATGTAAGAAACTGCAGAAGCTGGTGACTGAGTTTGGTAAAGTGTGTGAAAGAAGAAAGTTAAGAGTAAATGTGAATAAGAGCAAGGTTATTAGGTACAGTAGGGTTGAGGGTCAAGTCAATTGGGAGGTAAGTTTGAATGGAGAAAAACTGGAGGAAGTAAAGTGTTTTAGATATCTGGGAGTGGATCTGGCAGCGGATGGAACCATGGAAGCGGAAGTGAATCATAGGGTGGGCGAGGGGTCGAAAATTCTGGGAGCCTTGAAGAATGTTTGGAAGTCGAGAACATCATCTCGGAAAGCAAAAACGGGTATGTTTGAAGGAATAGTGGTTCCAACAATGTTGTATGGTTGCGAGGCGTGTGGTATGGATAGAGTTGTGCGCAGGAGGGTGGATGTGCTGGAAATGAAATGTTTGAGGACAATATGTGGTGTGAGGTGGTTTCATCGAGTAAGTAATGTAAGGGAAAGAGAGATGTGTGGAAATAAAAAGAGTGTGGTTCAGAGAGCAGAAGAGGGTGTTTTGAAATGGTTTTGTCACATGGAGAGAATGAGTGAGGAAAGATTGGCCGAGAGGATATATGTGTCGGAGGTGGAGGGAACGAGGAGAAGTGGGAGACCAAATTGCAGGTGGAAAGATGGAGTGAAAAAGATTTTGAGTGATTGGGGCCTGAACATGCAGGAGGGTGAAAGGCGTGCAAGGAATAGAGTGAATTGGAACGTTGTGGTATACTGGGGTCTACATGCTGCCAATGGATTGAACCAGGGCATGTGAAGCGTCTGGGGTAAACCATGGAAAGTTGTGTGGGGCCTGGATGTGGAAAAGGAGCTGTGGTTTCTGTGCATTATTACATGACAGCTAGAGACTGAGTGTGAACGAATGTGGCCTTTGGTGTCTTTTCCTAGCGCTACTTCGCACACTTGAGTGGGAAGGGGGTTGTTATTCCATGTGTGGCGGGGTGGCGATGAAAACAAATAAAGGCAGACAGTATGAATTATGTACATGTTTATATATGTATATGTCTGTGTGTGTAAATATATGTGTACAGTGAGATGTATAGGTATGTATATTTGCGTGTGTGGACGAGTATGTATATACATGTGTATGTGGGCGGGTTGGGCCGTTCTTTCGTCTGTTTCCTTGCGCTACCTCGCTAACGCGGGAGACAGCGACAAAGCAAAATGAATAAATATATATATATATATATATATATATATATATATATATATATATATATATATATATATATATATATATATATATATATATATATATTTACATATATATATATATACATATATATATACATATATATATATATATATATATATATATATATATATATATATATATATATATATATATATATATATATATATATATATGTATTCATTTATTCATTTTGCTTTGTCGCTGTCTCCCGCGTTAGCGAGGTAGCGCAAGGAAACAGACGAAAGAACGGCCCAACCCGCCCACATACACATGTATATACATACTCGTCCACACACGCAAATATACATACCTGTACATCTCACTGTACACATATATTTACACACACAAACATATACATATGTAAACATATATATATATATATATATATATATATATATATATATATATATATATATATATATATATATATATATATATATATATATATATATATATATATATATATATATATATATATATATATATATATATATATTTCTTTCTTTCTTTCAAACTATTTGCCATTTCTCGCGTTAGCGAGGTAGCGTTAAGAACAGAGGACTGGGCCTTTGAGGGAATAGCCTAACCAAGCCCCCTTCTCTGTTCCTTCTTTTGGAAAAAAAAAAAAAAAAAAAAATATATATATATATATATATATATATATATATATATATATATATATATATATATATATATATATATATATATATATATATATATATATATATATATATATATATATGTGGAGGAAGTGGAGTGGAGGAAGAATGGAATGTATTTACGGAAGCAGTGATGGCTTGCGCAAAAGATGCTTGTGGCATGAGAAGCGTGGAAGGGGGGGGCAGATTAAAAAGGGTCGTGAGTGGTAGGATGAAGAAGTAAGATAATTAGTGAAAGAAAAGAGAGGCCTTTGGTCGAGTTTTGCTGGGAAATAGTACAAATGACTTGTATATGTATAAAAGAAAGAGCTAGGAGTTCAAGAGACTAAACAATATCAATGTTAATTTTGAATTCAAACTAGTTAGCTTTGATGTTTCCTCACTTTTCACTAAAGTTCCAGTTGATGACCTTTTAGAATATTCAATTACCTGTTTCAAAGTCTGATTTCATTGAACTGATAAAATTGTGTATAAAGGACTGTGTATTTCAATTTAATGGAGATTATTATGCTGAAAAATTTGGTATGGCAATGGGTAACGCTCTTTCACCTGTACTAAGTAATCTTTATATGGAATTTTTTGAAACAAAATTACTAAAGGATATCTTACCTTCTAATGCAATTTGGTTTAGGTATGTAGATGATGCTCTTTGTGTTTGGCCAACAAATGAAAATTTACAAATATTTCTCCCCTTACTTAACAATTTAGTACCTTCCATCAAATGTACTGTGGACAATGAAAGTAACGGTATGTTACCATTTTTAGATTGCATGATCCATAGACAAGGAAACAAGTTTAAGTATAGCATATGCAGAAAACCCAATAATGTATGCTCATATATCCATTATTACTCATCTCAACATGACAGAGTTAAATTATCATCATTTCAATCTATGTTCCTAAGGGCATTACATATTTGCAGTCCAGAGTTTATTGATGATCAGTTTGAGAAGATATATTCTATTGGATCTAAATTAAGTACCCTAGATCTTTCATTGATAAATCCCTTAAGTTAGCAAAGAAATCATTTTATACAGTTGAGCCCAAACCTCCCATTGACACCAAGAATCTTTTAGTTCTCCCTTTTAATAATACTTTCACTTTGCTTCCCATGTTGCTTAAATCCTTTAATGTAAATGTTGCCTTTAGCGACAATAATACCGTAAAGAATATCTTAATCAGGTATTCACCAGAAAATTTTCTTGGTTGCATCTATAAAGTGCCTTGTGGAAACTGTGATAAATTCTATGTTGGTCAGACTGGTGAGGATCTTTCTGTTAGACTTAAGCAACATAGATATAGTATAGGAACGAGACAAGAATCAAATTCTTTGTTTAATCATGTTAAAAACTATGATCATTGTATTGAGTGGAGTAACGCCATCTCAGTGTTAACTCTAACTCTATTACCAAGAGAAATATCATTGAATCTTCTACTATCAAATACACAAAGAATTATAATCTTAATATTAGTGATAGTCTGTACAAATTAGATAACTTTATTGTTGATAAGATTTGTAAAATGATAAGTTTATGAACGCTCGTTGTATGTTTTGGACAATCACATGTTTACCAAATGGCGTCCTAGCTTAGTCTCTTCGATGTATATCAGATGACTGTTATATTTTTCTCTTGTGTCTCCCCTGATGATGTGATTATTACACGAAAGTGCACTTGGGAACTTATCGTGTTTCATTTTCCGCGTGTACTCACAGGATTATCATGATCACGCGCAAAATTGGACCTTTTTCCCTTTTTTATGCATATTTTTTTTTTTTTTCTTTTAAACATTTGCATTTCCCGCGTTACGGGAGCGTTAAGAAAGAGGACGGGCTTTTTTGGATTATCTCACCTGGCCCCCTTTTGTTCCCTTTTTTGGGAAATTAAAAAAAAAATTAGGGGGGAGGATTTCAGCCCCCGCCTCCCCTTTTGTGCTTCTACGACACGCAGGGAATACGTGTGAAAAAATTCTTAATCCTATCCCAGGGGATTTTATATTATATATATATATATATATATATAATATAATATATTTTATATTATAATTATATATAAATTTTATATATATTATATATATATAATTATCCGGGGGAAAGGGGGATTAAGAAATTCCCCAGTATTCCGGGGTTTTGTCGTAAGGGGGTAAGGGGAGGGACGGGGGGCTGGAAATCCTCCTTGGGGTTTTTTTTAAAATTTCCAAAGAAGGAAAGAAAATTTGGGGGCAGGTGAGGGTTTTCCCTCAAAGGCCAGTCCTTGTTCTTACGCTACCTCCTAATGGGGGGAAAGGGGGGATGTTTGAAAATATATTTTATTTTATATATTAATTTTTATTTTTTAAAACAAAATTTTATATATATATATATATATATATTTTATATATTTATATTATATATAAATATATATATTTATATATATATATATATATAATATTATATAATATATATTTTATATAAAAAATATATATATAAAAATATATTATAATAAATATATATTAATAATATATATATTATATATATATATATATATATATTTATATATAATTTTTATATATATATATTATAGGGGAGGGATGTAGTATGGTGTGTGAGAAGGAAGGGGGTGAGTTTTTTTGAAGGTTTGTTGAATGTGTTTTGATGTAGATGGAATATGGGTTTGTTTTGGTCGAGGGGGTTGCAAAGGGGAGGGGTTGGGGAAAATGATTTGGTAAAAAGAGAAGGGGGTTAGTAAAGCTTTGCGGAAGATGAAAGCCGGAAGGCAGCGGGTTTTGGTGTTTGCGTGGATTTTTTAAAAAAGGGGGGTGACTGTATTGTTGATGGTTGGTAAGGTTTTTTTAATGTATGTATAAATCATGGGAGGTGTTTGGGGGTTTGGGGAATGCGTGCATAGTGCTTTTTAAAAAGGGGCAAGGGGAAGAGGGGAGTGCTCAATTAAGAGGTATAAGTTTGTTGAGTATCCTGGTAAATTATATGGAAGGTATTGATGAGAGGGTGAAGGCAGTACAAGCATAGATTGGGGAAGAGCAGTTTGGTTTCAAAAGTTAGGGATGTGTGGATCAGGTTTTGCTTTTGAAATTTTGGGAAGAAATACTTAGAAAAGCAAAGGTTTTGTATGTAGCATTTATGGTTTGGGAGAAGGCATACGATGGTTTGAAGAGATGCCTGTGGAAGTATTAAGAATTAGGTGTGGGAGGAATTGTTAGAAGCATGAAAAGTTTTTATCGAGGATTAAGGGAGTGTACGTGTAAGAAGAAGGGAAAGTGATTGGTTTTCAGTGAAAATTTGGTTTGCTGCAGGGTGTGTGATGTCTCCATGGTTGTTTAATTTGTTTTGGATGGGGTTTTTAGTGAGGAAAGCAAAGGTTTTGGAAATAGGGGGAAGTAGAAGTCTGTGTGATGAGGAGAGCTTGGGGGAAATGATCAGTTTTTGTTCGCTGATGAACAGCGTGTGGCTGATTTTGTTAGAACTGCAGAAGGTGATGAGTTTTAAAGTGTTTTTTAAAAAGAAAGTTAAGATAAAGTAATAAAAGGGAAAGGGTTTTTAGGTACAGGGGTTTTAGGGTCAAGTCAACTGGGAGGTAAATTTGAATGGGAAAACTGGAGGAAGTAAAAAAGTTTTAAATCTGGGGGTGATTGCAGGGATGGGAAACCCTGGGGCGGAAGTGAATCATGGGTGGGGGAGGGGGGGATAAACCTGGGACCCTTTAAAAAAGTGTGGAAGTCGAGAACTTTTTCGGGAAAACAAAAATGGGTATGTTTGAAGGGAAAAGTGGTTCCAACAATGTTGTATGGGGCGAGGCGTGGTATAAGTTTTGCCGGGAGAGGGGGGATGTGCTGGAAATGAATTTTTAGGGGCAATTGTGGGTGGAGGTGGTTTATCGAGTAAGTAATGTAAGGAAAAAGAGTGTGTGGAAAAAAAAGAGGTGGTTGGGGGCAGAAGAGGGTGTTTTGAATGTTTTGGGGCCCTGGAGAGAATGAGTGAGGAAAAATTGCCAAAGGATATATGTGTCGGGGGGGAGGGAAAGAGGAGAAGTGGGGGGCCAAATTGGGGGTGGAAAGAGGAGTGAAAAGATTTTGTGTGATCGGGGCCCGAAAATGCAGGAGGGTGAAAGGCGGGGGAATAGGGGGATTGGATCGATGTGGGGAACCCGGGGGTTTACGTGCTGTCAGTGAATTTAATCAGGGTATGTGAAGCGTAGGGGGAAAACCGGAAAGTTGTGTGGGGCCTGGGTTGGAAAGGGAGCGGGGGTTTTTGGGCATTATTTATGCAGCTAGGACGAGTGTGAACGAATGGTGCTTTTTTTGTCTTTTTCCAGTGTACCCCGAACATGAGGGGGGGGTTGATGGATTTCCTGGTGGCGAGGGGGGCGAGGGATGAATAAAGGCAGGTGAATTTTTGTGGATGGGTATATATTAAAAGTTTTTGTGTGTGATATATAGTGTACATTGAGATGTATAGGTATGATTTTCTTGTGGACGTGTATGTATATACATTTTTTATGGGGTTGGGTTTGGGCCATTTCTTTCGTCTTTTTTCCTTGCGCTACCTCGAAAACGGGGGAGGAAGCGCCCAAAGCAAAAAAATAAAAAAAAAAAAAAATTATTTTTATATATAATATAATAATAATAATATATATTTATATATATATATTATATTATTTTAAATATATTTTCATTTTTACCCCCTTTATTCATCCCCGGTGTCATCCCGGGAATGTGTCTTTTCCATCCAGAGATGCTGGAATGGTCACCAGTCGTGTTTCTCTGTTCTAATCAGGGGTGCTGAAATGGTCGGTCATCAGCAGGCTCGATCTGTTCTAACTAAGGGCGGTGGATTGATCATATGAAGAGCATTTTTTTCCCGGGTAGAACTGGGCTAGAGCTAAAAATGCCCTATAGGCGACCTCCTCTCTTAGTTTAGTTTTGGCCTGTGGTAAGGGCCGGCGTGACACGGCCAGCGATATCTGTCCAGCCGCGAGATAGTCTCTACCGTCATGCAGAGGAAAGAAAGACAAACAAGAAGCTAAAGAAAATAGAGATAGTGTAAAGTAATAGAAGAAAGATAAAGGTATTGGAAGTTGAAGGAAAATAGAATAGAAATGTGTAAAATGAGGGAAAAAAATATAGGCCCAAAGATGGGAAAACTGAGAGACAATGGAGGTTCGGACAAAATGAGAGATGGAGAGACTGTTGGTAAAGGAAACTGACAGAAATAGAATTGTGGGAAAATGGAATGGGAAAAAAGTCTAACGATTAAAGAAAAACAAGGAAAGATGAAAAGCAAGGAAAATGAGAGATGATAATGGGAGAGAAATAAGAGATGCAGAGAGGAAAAGAGAGTGAGAATCAAAGAATAATGCGATGCACTGATTGATTGTGTGGTAAGGAGAAAGAGTATAAAAGCTGTGATGCAAAATTTAGAAGTGGACAAAACTTCAGCCTGAACCGTCTATGGGTGAAGGTCAGATCTCCTCCCTATATGTTTCTCACTCGATATTCTCACATCTTGATCCTTCTCATTCCCGCTTTACATCTTGACCTTCTCAGTTACACAGTTTCACATCTTTGACCCTTCCATGAGGTACAGCTTCAAAGTTTGTGACGCTGTGCGTGGGCACAAGGGGCGAGGGGGGCAAGAAGGCAAGGGGGGGTGGGGGGCAAGGGAGTACAGAGGAGACTGTAGATGGTCAAGGAGGGCCGTGCAGACCATTGCATGTTGCGGGGGCTAAGCACCTCCCCCCTAATCAATAAAAATGTAAATACATGTATAAAATACTTGTGGGGCGTGGCTACCGTGGATGTGTATCGTATATGAAAACAATACGAAAGATAGCTACGGTAGTCATTCATGCTAATAATGATAAATGCTGTACAAAGATGTGTTAATTCATTAGAAAGGCTCCATCAGATTTTATGTAGGCCTGTCCAAAACATTCTCTCTCTCTCTCTCTCTCTCTCTCTCTTCTTTTCTTCTTCTTCTCTCTCTCTCTCTTCTCTCTCTCTCTCTCTCTCTCTCTCTCCTTTTGAAACTCTCTCTCTCGAAACTTTCTCTCGAAACTCTCTCTCTCGAAACTTTCTCTCTCGAAACTCTCTCTCTCGAAACTTTCTGTTACTGTACTTGCCTTTCTTCTTCCTCACTTTTGTTTGCACCTCTTCCTTTTTATTCTTATTTAAACTCTTTTTTCTCCCTCTATATTCACTTCCTTACTGAACCCCTTTAAATGCCTGGATTTCCCTTTTCCCAATATATTCGGGGGC